>NC_079430.1:17047172-17064672 GCF_026213295.1 Gadus chalcogrammus
ACACACACACACACACACACACACACACACACACACACACACACACACATTAATTCACTCACTCAGCACCCAGTGGATTGTTCGCACCCCCACTCGCTCGTTCATTCTGTCTCTCTAGTTCACTCACTCACACATTAGTTTGCTCCCTCGATCACTTACTTATTTACGCTCGCTCAGTCACTCTCGTTTACTTCATTGTTTATTCATGTACCACCGTTCCCTCTCTTCATTCATTCACTCACTCTCTCTCTCTCTTGCCTTCTCTCTCTCAGATGAGTTAGGAATAGGGAAAAGTCATACCCACATCTTGCCTGCTTAGCCTGTGAACCCTAACCCCTTTTAAAGAATGTGTGTTCAAAAGTGTGACACCTAATAATATGCATCACTTCTTCACCTGTTCCCTCATTGGGGAATGCTTGGGTTTATGAATATGGAACATGGAATTGCAGATAGTCTCTCCCTCTCTTTCTCTCGCTTTCTCGCTCTCTCGACTTAGAGAATGTGAAAACGCTCTGGTGACAAAATTCAGCTCATGTGAAAATAATCACAGTGAAAGTGATGCTTCACGGGAATTTACCATAATAACTTATTCGTTTTAAACACAGAACAAAGTAAACTTGTGCTTAACTTCCAGTTAGCTAATAGCAACACGACTACTACTTTATCTATTGGCTATTAAATCCCTGGCTGTTTTGGAAGGGATCATTCTGTGTGAAGTCACACTGCCGTTTTACACGTTTACAACTGCTTTCGGAATATCTTCTTGTTGTTCCATTCATCTCAGGGACAGAAACAGCGTATTTTTTTTCCAGAAACAGCGTAACTCCGGCACCTCAGCACTGACCAACACTGACCAGATTATATTAGAACCAATGAAAAACTTAAAATATAAATGTACCCCAACGATTAGCATAACCCAACACCGTTTGTATAACATTGAGCAATCGCTTACAACAAATAATTGTCACAGTAGTCCTACAAAAACTTTTCCTTAGTCTTGTATGGATATATATATCATCATGGTTAACACAATACTTAATACTGAATCTCTTAGAATTACATGAACTTCTCAAATTCAACAATGTTCGCGACTTCGCGCCAGAGTTCCCTTAAGAAATTAAATGAAAGAAGTGAAAGTGTTTGAAAGCCGTTCTCACCTACTCCAAGGAGAAAATGAATAACCACCGATAGACGCATGATAATAGCTTTTTAAATATTAATTGATCTTATCTGTACTGCACATAGTGATCTCCATAAAAGTGAAGAAGCCACGGCATCTAATCAGACTAAATTAAGATATATATCCGTTTTAAAATCCTTCCCTTGTGATTTGAAAGATTCCTATTCCAGCAACCCGGCACGATCAATTGATTAGATGTTTATCCGATTATTATCTTGTCAACTGCTATAATACAAAAATACACAAAGCATATTTCTTCGGTGGTGGGCACACCATTGAAGATAAATGGGCACAGTATAATGTCTAAGTCTGTCTCTCTGAGTAGACGCACGCCCACCTGACTGCCAAGTATGTATTTGTGTGTGTGTGTGTGTGTGTGTGTGTGTGTGTGTGTGTGTGTGTGTGTGTGTGTGTGTGTGTGTGTGTGTGTGTGTGTGTGTGTGTGTGTGTGTGTGTATGTGTGTGTGTGTGTGTGGGTTCTCTGTAGCCATTTCAAGGTCTATTAATATGCACATGTTTTGCTAGACCACTTAGATATGCACTGGGGTTGTGACTTTGCAGTTAAATCACATATGGTCCATTGTGAAAAGAATAGCCTTTTTGAATGGATATTCAAATACTATTCCAAAAGGTTCCTGCCTCCAGGGTCCAGCATTTAGAAAATACACTCAATAGTACATATGTCCATAGACGTACACAGTGGGCGTGCATTGATTTTAACGTAAATCACAGATGTTTAATTGATCTTGGCAGTGTTTTTCCCATGACAATCCTTCAGCTATCTTTACCACAATTCAACTATAATCCTTCAATCTATCTATTGATATACTGTCTCTCTCTAGCCATCCATCAATCATCTGTCTAAAATACAGATCAGAGAAATATTTGATCTAAAACATGAAACCACCTGGGAAAAAACGAAGACGATACATTTTGGGAGTAAATGAAAAAACAAACAAAACGGTGAATACCATCATCCTGCTGCCTTCTTGTTTCCAGTTCAGTAATTGTGCATTTGGTTGGGGAACATGCATCAGGGACCAGGGATTGCTCTGAACACACGACTACACCTGCTTTTCGACAAAGGCCCCAATAAAGGATTGGCAAAACAAGAAAGGATCAAGAATTGGGCTAAACCCATTAATAAGGAAATGGATGAGGGAGGTGAGGAGTAGGAGAGACAGGGCTAAGGGGAGGGGGGATCGGTTGGAGAAGAAACAGAGATGAAGGGACTGACCGAGACACAAAGAGAGATGAGAGAGAGAGAGAGAGAGAGAGAGAGAGAGAGAGAGAGAGAGAGAGAGAGAGAGAGGGAGAGAGACTCGAGGGCTCCTCAGTTGAGGACTGTGTGCAGATCTCCGGCACTCGGCTGCTAATTAGCTTGACTCACCAGCCATGCTCCTAGCCTTGTGGTCTGTTTTGGTTTTGTTGTTGTTGTCGTCAGTATTTATGATCTGGTGTTGCTGATGTCCACCCCTCGCCGCTCCCGATAGTGGATGTCATCTGAGCCTGCAGGGGGACTTTGATTGCCTGCGTCGCCCCGCCCCATAGGTCATGCAGAAAAACACATATATTATACTGGATCCCATCACTCTGCTGCATCAAACGACTGCTGCACAGACACAACACGAGATACAGTGACGTATGAACCAAAGTAGTCCTGGAGTGTCAGACTCCTAGAACTTTGCCGAGAGTTGTTTCGATAGATATTAAATTATTGCAGAACACATGAACTTTAACCTCTTCAAAAGAGAGGGGATAGATGTCCTTGAGTGAAATTTGTTCCTATTAAATATGCAGTCGCCATAACAACGCTTTCAAAGCGAGACTCCCTCAAGGCGAGACACGAAGAAGTTAGTCCAACAGTGACAACAAAGAAAAAGAGGAGGAATAGGAGAGAGAGAGAGAGAGGGAGAGGGAGAGGGAGAGGGAGAGGGAGAGGGAGAGGGAGAGGGAGAGAGGGAGAGGGAGAGAGAGAGAGAGAGAGAGAGAGAGCAATGGAAAAGATTAAAAACGATCCTTTATCTTAAAAGCGGGAAACCATAGGGTTCCGGACACGTGAACTAATTCAATATAATTCATCACCTTTGTCTGAGTGAGGCCAGGGAAGAAATCAATGAGGTTTCGGCTTTAGCGGGCGCCCGGTATTGGTTAAATACACCCAACGATCGATAAGGTAATAACTTTCACAGGAACGTAACCTCCATGAATGCGGAGCACTTGAGGCCATGAATCCACATTCCATCAGTGTGACAACGTTCCAGTCTCCGGAATAAGGGGCAGGGAAACTATACATGTTGGAGAAGGGAAGTAATAAATCGCTCGCAAATTTGCAAGGTCCACCTCATAAAAATGGAAATCATGTGAACAAAGTTCACATTCACATGCCGTCCGTCGTCCCATTGCAGCAAGTTTTAATTAGGAGAATCCTTTTCCTTTTTTTTCTCTTTGTGTTATGCGCACCGTAGACGATCCTATATTCCGATTCTAATGTAATCATTCCATACTGGGATGAGTGGAAAGGCACACATTGTATAGGAGGTCTGTCTGGCCATGACTTTTGCACTTCGCTTTAGTTCCTCAGTAGTTCTAGCCATTCCCTATCCAGTCATTATACCTAATTGTGTAAAATCCCATGGTGTTTTTGTAATCAATTTTAGTACTGTATAATTTATCCCTCTCGGATTCACACTGATTCCGGCATTTGCAAAAACACTGGTTCAACTATTTGAATATTTGACTATTTGAATGGGGGTAGGTTACAACATTGCAACCGAAAGGTTGCCTGTTCGATCCCCAGCTCCTCCTAGCTGAGTATTGATGTGTCCCTGAGCAAGACACTTAACCCTAACTGCTCCTGACGAGCTGGCTGTCGCCTTGCATGGTTGACTCTTCCGTCGGTGTGTCAATGTGTGTATTAACTGATGTAAGTCGCGTTGGATAAAAGCGTCTGCTAAATGCCCTAAATGTAAATGGGTAGTGTGTTTAAAAATACGTATGCAAAAGTTGCAACAATTAATCTTTTGGAAAAACGCAGAAGAACACAACCCGACATTACCCTGCAGTGGCCAATCACGTAAGCCGGTGTTCAGACCGGAAGACGCCCACGGGAAGATTAACCAGGTTTACCTAGTGGTAGCCTTGTAGCACCCCGTTGTTTACCAGGTGCCATGCCGTAATTCCGACGCCTCATTGTTCCGACGTCTCAATGGTCCGAAATATTTCCCATTAGATCGACATGCCTCTATGCCGACGGTTCAATGTTACGAAAACGGAACCCATTTTTCCGAAGGGCCGTTTGTCCGATAAGTCAAACAAGAGGCGCATTAGGCCGACGGTTCAATATTCCGAATAGGCCTACATATAAAGAGCTGTATATCTCTCTCTCTCTCTCTCTCTGAGAGCAAAGTGACATAAAGAGAGTGAGAGAGAGAGCGCAAGCGAGGTATAAAACTCTTTATATGTAGGCCTATTCGGCATATTGAACCGTCGGCCTCCTTTTTGAAAAGTCGGACAAACGGCCCTTCGGAACAATGGGTTCCGTTTTCGTAACATTGAACCGTCGGCATAGTGGTATGTCGATCTAATGGGAAATATTTCGGACCATTGAGACGTCGGAACAATGAGGTGTCGGAATTACGGGCAGGCCCCGTTTATCAAGCAACTGTGTACATGGAAGAGAGAATGATGGCCGCCGTGCTGTCCTTCCCAGAGCTGTACAACCCTGCCATAAGGGAGTGGTTCAAGATCACAACATGGTGTCACAAAAATAAGCTATGAAGTGACATTGCCTCAGCAGTTTGCTGTGATCGTCGCAATAACAGGTTTGGTGTGACTGGAGACATTGGCAAAGAAAGACATTTATTAATTAAAAAATATTTGATTTTGGTCGAAATCCATTTAAACACCTTTACGTACATAAGGGAAGTAGAACTGATTCTTAAACATTGAATTGTACAAAAAAGAAATCCTTAAGATATATAAGTATGCCTGCTTGCGCCAATGGCCCATTCAGCTAAGTGCTAATATAACGTGTGCTTATGTTATGTCGATAATTGCAGGGCTCAAGATGGCTAACCTATTGTGCTGATAAAATTAGTCATGTTAGCCAATGGCAATCACAGAGGTGGAAATGGGTAGTTGGGGTCAAGCGTTGTGTTGGATTAGCTGTCCTCTGTTGTTGTATGGCTCGTAAGCATTGACTGAAAACATGTGCACTTTATTTAGGGACACCTTGTTTCTCATCATACAGAAAAAATAAATAATTTCACACCCTGGGGACATGGGGTCAGGCTCTCATGGGGTCAGGACCGGTGAGAGTGTTTTGTGTTTGGAGAACTAAAAAAGTTACCTGTTCTTCAAGGGCATGTCTCGGGCAGCAGTGTTTACAGAAATCCCAGGGATTCAAATGGGCCATCCTTAGAGGACCACACTCCTTCTCACAACCTCTAAAGAACAAGCCGTCTATTTTTGGGTTGCCTGGAATCACAACAAGGTAAAAGTTGAGGGTCAGTGCCTCAAATCATGAAGGTTACGGTAAATGGCGTTTAACAAAACACCAGAGCTTCAGGTTTCATTGTCGGATTATTGACTGATGAGATGGGAGTCCTAGCATTGTCCATGGACAGAACATCAATTTGACCCGGAGGCAAAGCAAAAAACCTTCACACACATGACAGTCGATACCACTTCCATGAAAATACCTTCACATCATACCACTCAACGCCCTAGTATATTTCTTTTAACTTCATTGGGCCAAAATACCTGCAGCCTTCTGCATGCGCTCGTTCAATTCGTTATAAGGTTTGCGAGGTGAAGAGAGAGGTTTAAAAATGAATAGACACCTGCTGAAGGGCAGCGTTGTTTTGCTTGCAGTCAAATGTGGTCATATCCAAATTTGTTAGAAGGAATGGGTCGTGTCCCTCCTGTGGCTGCCGTCGTTTCTTTGAACAGTGAATAGCCTCTCTCTAGACCCTCTCGAAATTGAAAAAAACAGAATAATTTAAAGCGTGCCACTCGGCACACACGGGTACCGTGGAAACGCTTGCATCTATTAATTATACGGCGAAAACCTTTAATTAATCAGAGGTAGCTTCATAATCAGCGAATGAAGAGTGAAGAATGTATGCATAGACTCGGAATAACAATGTGAGCCTTTTTTCGCCATTGTGTCTTTTGTCCGGCGCCCCGTTCGTTATCCGTGTTTGTCATAACATGGAAGGCTTTGTGAACGTGACGCACGGTGTTTCATGTTTCTGGCAATTAGTTCGGTGTACCAGAGCTAAGGTGTGCTACTCTTGCTGTATTTATACAATCCTGATGGGGGGAAATTCACCTAACTCGGTTAAATAGGAATGAAGAAGCACAGGTTTTCTTAGTTTGACACGCGGTTTCTTAGAGAATCTAAGCCAGCAGTCAGTACAGCCCTTTGAGGTTTCTTATATGAAAACAGTTTATGAATAAAATGAATAAAAAAATGGAATGAAGTCATCTTTATGTGTGTGTCTCAAATAGGCCTACTGGGCTTCAAACTTGTGCCCTGTAAAGGTCAGGAAAGGGCAGAAACTTTGAGCCAAAGTACACCCTCCTTCCACGGACCGTAGGGGCACGTTCAGTACTCTTTACTGCTTTTTATTTTAAATACCAAAACTAACATCCGGGGACAGTGCTGTTTACCTTCCCTTCCATTCTCGGCCCCCACAATGTTATGAAAAAAAAAAAGTGTGTGAAGAATTCTGTAGGGTACAATTAAGTGGGTTGCAGCAGGGGGGGGGGGGCTAAAATATACAGCACCTCTGGGGGGGGGGGGGGGGGGGGGGGGGGGGGGGGGCACGGTGTCACACTGAGGCGGGTGGCGGTGCTCGTTCGACAGGTCAACGGCGCTCGCGTGATGAAGGGCGGAAGCGCCGGGCGAAAGCGGAAATGAGCGCGGTAAGCCTCCCGGCCATCGCTCCGACGCCCGCGACGCTCGGAAAGCCGAGCCGCGCTAATTAGCACCGCATATATGTCTACAAGCCCAGATTTGCTGCATAATGAAAGGTCCGTGTGGCGGCTTAGCTGCCCCACAGCTGCTCCCGATAACGCTTTCTATAGGGGGGGCTGTGGCACGGCTGTGCGGCTCTTTCTTCTCCTCCTGTCTTTCTCCCTCTCCGCATTCTTCTCCCCTCGCCGCCGCTGCTTTGGGGGGAGGCTATTAATGAATGACATTTAACCGGTCCGCCTCCCACCCCTACCCCCACGAGAGGGGCTCTCATCCGTCCCTCGCTTGTCTTCCCCCTCGCCGCCTCGGCTGTCATATCGGCCCTGACCCCCCCCCCCCCCTCTCATCATCCGTCTTCCTCCGTCCCCGTCCATCACTCTGGAAGGACGCGCACGTCGCCTCGCCCCGGCCTCCTCGTGTGTGCTTTGTTGTTAGCCTGCGTGTGCGCAGGGCGCGAGTACGAGTGTGTACGTGCCCGTATGTACTTCTGTTCGGTGGTTGTGTCTCATATGGTGCACATACGTGTGTGTACGTGTGTGTGCGCCCGTATGTACTTCTGTTCGGTGGTTGTGTCTCATATGGTGCACATACGTGTGTGTGTGTGTGCGTATGCGTGTGTGCGCGCAAGTCTGTATTTTCCGTTCGGTGGTTCTGTTGTTTACGGAGATCTTCGGTCGGGAGTTGCGATCTGTTTGTTGTCGCCTTTGATGGCTCCCAGCCCCCCCCCCCCACCCCCCCGACGTGCACCCCCGCCTCTTTGTCTGTGCGGAGGCGGTTGCCGGCGCTTGGGGGGGGGGGGGGGGGGGGGGGGAAGGGGGGGGTGGTAGGATGTGAATATAGGTGACGGTGGGCTGAGACGGCAGGGCCCTGATCTGGTGTACTCGAAGAAGAGTGCAGCCTCGCTCTTGTCTCCGCAGTTTATCGACTGGTGAGGAAGCGACTCCCCCCTCCCTCCCTACACACCGCCCCCCCCCCGCCCCCCCTCCTGACCCACCACCCCCCCCTCCTCCTTCCGGAGCCGCCTGCCTGAATGGAGTTTTTCTTTTTGTGAAATCTTTAGAGTTCACAATAAAAACATGGGCTACAATGGCTGCTGTTGTATGTTGTTGTATGATGGGGCTCTGCTCAACACATTCATTCAAACCAAAATGTGTCTTTCAGAAAATGGAACTGATATTCGTACTGACCAGTTGGGTTTTCGTGGGAACACATAATTAAAATATCAAGCTAGCGCATGATCTTAGAGAAGCTCGGGTTTTGCGCAGGTGAAAAACCTGCGAGGTCAAGACCCGATGTATTATGTCCTGGCTCATGCCGCTGACTCACTATAGCGCTGTGGGCTTTAATGGGATCGGATTCCAACCTTGGGGTTTTTTTCTCACTCAAAACGCCAGAAAATGCCTAAAACGGAGTGAGCTAAATAACCATTATCCATTCAATATGACCCAGTGGCAGTTGTCCGTTTGCAAAACCACAATCTCAGCCTAAAAATGGTGACAGGGGATTATATTAGTGGAGGCGCTTGCTCCGGCTGATCTTCAGTCGTATTTAGGATGCGCGGCCATGAGCAGGGGCGCGAAAAGATTTAAATGGAGCAGCAGCGCATCTTCCTCCGCTGCTTTTCCGACATATTCTGCCAATTTTACGCGTGGTCCCTTGCAACACATTTTCACGAGCGATTTGCTGTTGTGAAGCGGTGCCTAGGTGTCTATGATAGCTAGGTAGCCTGGCTATTGCCAGACCAAGCTCAATCGTAGATTGCACGTTGGGCTGGGGAGGCTGCTGTCATAATCTTCAGCACAAGAGGCGTGAACAACGGGCCTAGTTCGAACGACTCTGTACGCAATTGGCTGCTTGCCGTCACTTCCCGGTCGTGATTGGGTTAAACCAGCCAATAGCGTGCCAGGGGGAAAAGCCAGCTTGGTGATTGGCTCCCGTAACTACGTATCGGAAGAAGAAAGACATGTATTGCTCTTCTCCCGACCCTTCTGCAGGGCAAATTCAAATCGCCGGCAGAATGGGCTGGGGGTACCCAGTCTTATAGATTTCGTCATGTCTATATGGCATAGATATGACGGAAAAAGTCAAGAGTGTTTCTCTTTTATTATATCTTGAATTGAGTTTGAGAAAAAACAATGGTAATCACAGAGACATTAGAGCAAAGATACAACTATTCTATTGCCAAAAACCTACATCTTGATTGGGTATGAAAAAACTAAAACCCCACTAATTACAGAGACATTAGAGGGAAGATACAACTATTCCATTGTCAAAAACATACATCTTGATTGGGTACGTCAAAAAACAAAAACCTCAGTAATCACAGCGCAAAAACAGCAGAAAGACTACAGACAGATTGCAAAGTCACCATGACCAATCCACACTAATGGCCACCTATCAACTTCATTGCTTGATGTCTTGGGATACTGCAATGTGTGGGAGCGTCAAATTGTCAAATTTGCAGACTCCCAGTTCAAACTCCATCTCTAGACGTTCTCCAATATCACAGATGATAGGAAAAAAATCAGAATCCCACCCGGTCGCGCGACCGGGTGGGCCCACTCACAGCATCAAGACATGGCACGATCTGGAAGGCAATTAAGGAGTTTCAACGCCTGCATCTCTAAACACTCTTGCCTTTGTCGTACAGTGTGTGTGTTTGTGTATAAGGGTCTGTCTTTGTGGTTGGAGCGTGTTTTTTGTGTCCGTCACTGTTTTGTGATTGTGTGTGTGTGTCTGTGTGTGTGTGTCTGTCTTTTTGTTTGGTGTGTGATTGTGTGTCTGTCTCTGTGATTGTGTGTGTGTGTGTGTGTCTCTGTGTTTTGTGATTGTGTGATTGTGTGTTTCTGTGTGAAAGAAGCCTGATTTTCTTTGTTTATCTGTGTGTGTGTTAGTGTGTGTGTGTGTGTGTGTCCCAGAGGAGCCTGCCATGATGCTGTCTCCGTTTGTGGATAATTATGGGTAATGTAGTATGACAGAGGCACGCAAACAGCCAATGAGACGGCGCTGACATACAACACCTTGGATGAACGCGTGTATTTGGAGAACCTTCCGAAAGCTGCGACGCGCGCACAATGGTGAAATGGGCACACCTGTCATACACACATGTGAGAGAAAGAGTGTGTGCGATGCAAGCACTCCTGCTGACAGACCAGAAAACAAGGCACACAGATTTCTCACTTACGCATCAAGATGATTGAATAAGGACTACGTTTACCAAACTCCAGATCATGGATGTTCTCACACGTGGGTGAAAAACCACTGCATCCGCACACACACACACACACACACACACACACACACACACACACACACACACACACACACACACACACACACACACACACACACACACACACACACACACACACACACACAGTACAGCACTGCACAGATGGCTGAAATGGCAGCACTCAGCAGACTGTAAAGGTGTAAATTACCGAACCTTATGGTAAACCTTGAACCGTTAAAACGACAACTGAGGCATGAAAATATGAAATCCTTTCATCCACCATCCATTATCTAACTCTCTTTCCGGGCATCTATCTATTCACCCACCCACCCTTTCATCGTCTAGCCACTATCCCATCGAACTACCTACTGTATCTCTCTCTATCCATCATCTATCCATCCACACACCTATTCACGTGTATTCATCCATCCATCACTTCATCCATCCAGGCGCCTTCTGTTCATTCATCCACCCATTGGGTCTATCTATCCATCATGTGTTGCCAAAGAATCCATCCATCCCACCACCACTCGTCCATCCATCAGTGGTCCCCCCCGTTCTTCATGCTAGTGTGAATATCTTATTATAAGAGCAGAACGCAGAACGCAGAAGAATGAATAGATTCGATGCTCCAGCACAGTGTCACATTCACACCAATCTGGCAGCCAGATGTCCGACTATGTTACGGCAGAACCTCTCCGGGGAGACGGCACGGAGCCTCTACCGGACAGAGAGACCCGGAAGGTCTTCTGTTTCAATAGATATTCAACGAAAGCGAAACACATTCTCAAGAGTGGATGGGGCTATCAGAAGAGGACGTTAAAGAGCTCATGTCATGCCACCAGGCAGGGCCGCTGCTGGCCGTTTCGGTGCCCTACGCCAGCGGGTGGGGGAGCCCCTTTGTATATATTAGGTAAAAACATCTAATTTGCCAAAATTGAGTGAAAGGTTATGCAATTAAGAACAAACAACGGTTGGCCTCTTCATAACTAATTGACATATTTTTTTAATTCAATCATGTATTTAATTTTTGGTGCCCCCTCAGGTACTTGGTGCCCTACGCACTCTGCGTACTCTGCGTATAGGGAGCGGCGGGCCTGCCACCAGGTGGGGTTGGGATTAGCTGATCTATTGATCTATCCAGCATACACCTTTTTGGCAGTTTACTAGTGCTGGCTGAGTATGTGTTTGCCAATTATGAATTTACAGATCCCAGCCTCCAGTCCCCTGATTGGTTAAAATATGAGGCAGGAGATTCACCCGTTTTGAACTTGTCGGCTTGACTGCTCGATCTATCTAAATTCTGATAAGTGAGACAGACACTCATACAGAATTAATGTAGCTTTCTGCAATGTCTTTAGCGCTGGGAGGGGGGAGTAATCCAACGCAAGCATAGACGCACGCACGCACGCACGCACGCACGCACGCACGCACGCACGCACGCACGCACGCACGCACGCGCGCGCACGCACGCACACGCACACACACACACACACACACACAATGTACAACATGGAAACCAACATGTAAAATACACGCACAGAATCTGAAACATCTGACACAGTAATCTAATTCTCTCAGTCTTGAGGGAGTTATCATCTGCGCCAAAGCTTTTGACTATCGCTATATGTTGTGAATGTCCTAGGCTGCTGAATTCTTCTACCACATATCACAAAGGATTAAATACACAAATGGGAAACATATTCATACTTTATTTTTCCTCTTGCTTTATCTCTTCTCTCCCCACCCAAGGCCGTCTCCTTCTCCTCCTTCATAATGCCTGCAGTACTTTCATCTACCTGAGCTCTCTCTCTTCCTTACACAACCTCTGTAGACAACGTATACAACCACACACACTTTGTACGTTCCCGCCGTCTCTCTCTCTCTCTCTCTCTCTCTCTCTCTCTCTCTCTCTCTCTCTCTCTCTCTCTCTCTCTCTCTCTCTCTCTGTCTGTCTCTGTCAATAGCTGCGTTTCCATCTAAAAGGTGATGCAAATCTTTAGAAAGTTCGCAAAAAAGTAATTCGAATTAGGTGCGTTTCCATCAAGTGGTTGCAGCGGAATAGGGTGATGACGTTACGCGTTGATGTCGGCAGGGTTGCTATGGCCGGTCGTTATGCGGAAATCGGAAAGACTGTGTGTTCAAAGTTCGCTACGTCACAGCTGTTTCGAAAAGTGTGTTTCCATCTCCCATTTTGCGAATTTACTCTCTTTTTTGGTGTTTCCATCACCGCTTACCGATTCGATACTTCACAGTTTGCATAAAATCAGGGGGATGCAAAACGCACCCTCTCTCTCTCTCTCTCCCTCTCTCTCTCTCTCTCTCTCTCTCTCTCTCTCTCTCTCTCTCTGGAACGCACACTCTCAGCTCTGATTTGGCCCTCCTTTGCCTCCACTCTGTTTCAAGTGCTCTCTTTTGAGCGGGATAAAAAGGGAGTCCATTACGGATTCGTCCCTGGGCTCTTAGATTGCACCACCCCCTCTCCCAGTTCCGCAGTTAGAAGCCATGTAGTGCTCAGTGTGTGTATGTGTGTGAGAGAGTTAAATTTTAGGCTAGAATTGCTAATCCTGGTTGATGAGAATTAGTGTCAGAGGGAGGTCACAAGTTAAAGTTAAAATAAGATGTGTGTGTGTGTGTGTGTGTGTGTGTGTGTGTGTGTGTGTGTGTGTGTGTGTGTGTGTGTGTGTGTGTGTGTGTGTGTTTGTGTGTGTGTGTGTGTGTGTGTGTGCGTGTGTGTGTACGTGTGCGTATGTGTATGTGTGTGCGTCAGCACGTGCAAGCAGACTTGTTTTATTTCCAGCCCGGTAGTCTAATTACTTAAATAGTGCTTACAGGTCTGATTGTACTGTACTCTTCCCCTTGGAGAGCAGAGCTCCTGTCTTCCTGCCTGCCTGCTACATTAGCAAGAGAAATAAGCACATTAGGCAATTTTGTGGTCCATAATAAGTATTGCACCTTAGGGATATTTTTCAGTAAAAATGTCTGGACAGTAAGAAAAACAACTTTTTAAGAGCCACCAGGATATTGTCCCCCATTTCGCGTCTCTCCTTTCTTCCAATGAATGTTTATTTCCTTTCTTGTACTGTAGTAATTATTATTTTGAGCCTCTTTTTAGATGCCCAACACAGATCTTAGACGGAAAGGCATCGCAGCGTTCTGTGTTATTTTGCTACACCGTGGATTGATTTGTTTGAAGAAAACGCGAAACCTTTTCCCGCCCAATCCCCGACAGCCAATAGCGTTGCAGCCCATCCATCAACCCAGTGGATCGGAACATTAACTCCTAGCATTTGAAGCCAGTGCCGAAGTTTGTTGTCATAAATAAAATAAAAGCGCACGCATGCACTACGTTTCAGAATAATTTAATTGGAAGCTCGCTATTATTTTATAACTCAAGGGGGATAAATAATAAAATTATTCCAGACAGGATTTATTTAATTTGTTGAGATGATTTGAGCCGTGCGGCGGTAGGAATGTTTTATTCCGCTGTGGTCCGGCTCGGATGTATTAACAGTTTTTTAAAGACAGCTCGAGCTTCAAAGATCAGCTTTGTCTTTTAGTTTTATTGAATTTTTCCATGCGGCTGCTTTCACACTGGTAACCTAGTTACTAGTGGGACAACAAAATTCGGTGCAAATAAGGGATAAAGATTAAGAAAACATGACATCACATAGAGTTAAACACAGCTTTTTGTCATTCCAATTCACATTCTACACGACAGCGCATCTGTGTTGAAAGCGGGAATAGTATTCACTCTTCGTTAAACCAGTAATTAATAATGTTAGAATGAACGTCAATAAAGAAAGGACAAATTTCACAAAAGTGGTCCGTCTATGTTTATTGCTTTAACGAGACCTCGCTTTGCCCAGATATTCAATAAGGCTAATGACAGACTTGGACTGGGAGTCATGGTTACTCCCATACATGTACAACGAACGTCAAAAGACACCAAAATGTCAGATGTACATAGAAACGACTTAAAAATGTGGAACGATAGAGAGCAAATTCTTAGGTAGAGGTTTTGCACGCACACACACACGCATGCACGCACGCGCAATCACACACACACACACACAATCGCACACACGCACACACACACACACACACACACACACACACACACACACACACACACACACACACACACACACACACACACACACACACACACACACACACACACACACGGTCTGGAACCAGAACAGAGGTAGGAATAGCGGACAGCTAGAGGGGGAGACACACAGCTGTTGCCCTATCAAACATGGCGTCTCATTTTCTAGATGAAGACACGATCAAGACTCAAAGGGGACTCAAAGCCTTTCGAGGAACACACGGCAATCAGAATAAAATACAAAAAAAAGCTGTTAAAATAGGCAGGTTAAACAATGGAGAATCATCAGTATCATTAAAATCATATTAAACAATCATATTAAAATCAAATTACCTTGGAGTTAATTAAAGATAAGGCGCCCATGCGACTAACCAACATAGTCGATCCACACTCCCTGAATGAGTATAACCAACAGAAGATCTGATTCAACAAAGCACTACGATTAAAATACAATATCAACCCAATAGACAATAGTGTGTGTGTGTGCGCGCGTGTGTGTGTGTGTGTGTGTGTGTGTGTGTGTGTGTGTGTGTGTGTGTGTGTGTGTGTGTGTGTGTGTGTGTGTGTGTGTGTGTATGTGTGTGTGTGTGTGTGCGTGCGTGCGTGCGTGCGTGCGTGCGTGCGTGCGTGTGTGTGTGTGTGTCTTTCCATAGTCTAATCATTTCCATTCCAAATGGGAACATCCAGCCTGTGCATAAAAACATATTTATAGAAAACATAAATTGTGGATTGTGAGAATGGACAAAAAGATTATCAAAAAGGCGTCTTTTGCTAATGATTTGTTAATACTTGAATACTTCAATCAATACATTTCCCAAGGATAAAGTACCACCAAACTAATGTCTGAAATCAATGTACGACACGTAGACCTAGATAAACACACGTACAGAAATCCAACGCAGGAACCTGAATCCGAGGAATAAAAATCGTCTTCAGGGAGTAACCATCTGTGCTACAGCGGAATTAGGGCGCTATTGTGCGAAGTGCAGAACAGCGCAGCTACAGTGCAGCTTCTGTCGTTGGGCCCCCAGCTGGGAGATCTACATTAGTTCCCTCTCGCAGCCCAACCAGTGAATCTTCACTGTAAGTCACTTTTTGATAGAACAGCATCAACCGAGGAAATGACAATATATTAGTGCTGGAAGCCGTACATGGTATTGCACGAATAGATGGCGACGTGGGGATTCGGAATAACTTCACGAACAGCAGGCCTTCTTCAGCGCAGTGGGAGGAAGACTGCTAGACTCTGGAGACACTGGCGGATCTGGTCTAATGAGCTGAGGTGTCAGCGAGAGAGAGAGAGAGAGAGAGAGAGAGAGAGAGAGAGAGAGAGAGAGAGAGAGAGAGAGAGAGAGAGGGAGAGAGACAGAGAGACAGAGAGAGAGACAGTGGGAGAGAGAGAGAGAGAGAGAGAGAGAGAGAGAGAGAGAGAGAGAGAGAGAGAGAGAGAGAGAGAGACGGCGGGAACATACAAAGTGTGTGTTTGTGTGTGTGTGTGCGCGTGGGTGTATGCGTTGTGTAAAGAGGCTCGTCTACAACACAGGGTCCCTAGATACCTAGGTAAGGCTTTACGCTAAAGGGGCAGCTGTTGTACAGGAAAATACTTAAAGCAAAATACATTAATCAACAAAAGCGACACTGGCGTTTATTGGCGTTTTTTCTGGACGTAAGTACGTACGAGTTGTGTGTGTGGTGTGTTTGTTTCTGTTGTTCTCAGCTCTGTGCTATTGGGACGCATCCACGCGTGACCGGACCAAACTACTATTTCCATGCTCAACAAAGAACACGCCCGTGCACGGCGATATTGCCCTCACATTCCGCATTGAAACGGGGAAGTCAAACCAGGGCATGTCCGTGCTTTACAATGCACTCAGAGAGTGGCCGTCGTTTTGAATAGCATCGTCCTACCGGATATGAAAATGCATTTGGCAGCTACAAGCAACTGGGCAAAATATAGGACAAGGATCTCTTTCATAAAAACTGCAGTGAGTGTGTGTAAGTGTGTGTGTCTCTGTGAGTGTGTGTGTGTGTGTGTGTGTGTGTTTGTAAGTGTGTGTGTGTGTGTGTGTGTGTTTTTAAGTGTGTGTGTGTGTGTGTGAGTGTTGGTTTGTATATCCGTGTCTCTGCGTTGGTGTCTGTGTGTGAGTGGAGTGCAAAATTTGGCATCGCCTGAATAAAATATTTCCCAGGGGCCCCTCTGGTCGCTCTGCGCTGGGGGGAAAGCCTGGAGCATCTCTTCAATATCACCCTGAGAGAGAGTGAGAGGGAGAGAGGGGGAGAGAGAACGAGAGAGAGAGAGGGATAGATGGAGAGATGGATGGATAGAGAGTAGGAGAGCGAGGGGAAGAGAGAGAGGGAAGGATAGTCAGAGAGGAAGAGGGCGAGATGGAAAGAGGCAGAGAGAGAGAGAGAGAGAGAGAGAGAGAGAGAGAGAGAGAGAGAGAGAGAGAGAGAGAGAGATGGATAGAGGGTGAGAGAGAGAGAGAGAGAGAGAGAGAGAGAGAGAGAGAGAGAGAGAGAGAGAGAGAGAGAGAGAGAGAGAGAGAGACAGAGAGAGAGAGAGAGACAGAGACAGAGACAAAGAGAGAGAGAGAGGGAGAGAGGGTGAGAGAGAGAGATGGATAGAGGGTGAGAGAGAGAGAGAGAGAGAGAGAGAGAGAGAGAGAGAGAGAGAGAAGAGAGAGAGAGAGAGAGAGAGAGAGAGGCAGAGAGAGAGAGAGAGAGAGAGATGGATAGAGGGTGAGAGGGATAGGGATAGAGGTTGAGAGAGAGCACGAGAGCAGACAAAACATTTACAGGGGGGGGTTAGAGACGAACCGTCCCGCTCGCTCGCTCCTCCTCCCCCTCCCCCACCCTCACCCGAACGCCAACACCGTAGATAAGTGTGTGGGGTGAGGGTGAGGGGGGGTGAGGTACTAACTGGGTGCAGTGCGGTACAACATCAAGGAGGCAAGAGGAAGGGGGGCTTAACGCGGATAAGCGAATCAAGAACGCGGT
>NC_079430.1:17069672-17076373 GCF_026213295.1 Gadus chalcogrammus
TCTTTCAAAATACAGACGCTGTTGTTATCTCTGTCACTAAGTGACTCGAGAAAGAGCTGTTCTATGTCTCATTATCTGGTTATGTCTTGTATGTTAATGATTTGTGGTGGTAAATCATCGCCATTATAAGATACATTATTTGATGTTTTTTCCCCCAGTCAAAACTAGAAAATACAGTTGCTGCAATTAAAATACAAGCATCATAGGCACTATTTAAAAAATATCAAAATAACCAGTTTTAAAATTTGTAGTTCATCTACATGTCATTGAAATAATGACCATCTGTGTGTGTGTGTGTGTGTGTGTGTGTGTGTGTGTGTGTGTGTGTGTGTGTGTGTGTGTGTGTGTGTGTGTGTGTGTGTGTGTGTGTGTGTGTGTGTGTGTGTGTGTGTGTGTGGATGTGTGTGTCTCAGATGTTCTATTCAGACCCCCCTTATGGGGACCGTAATCCGGTTCTTGAGGAGAGCTCAAGGGCACACTTATCTACACGTGAATGTGTGCACGTGTGCTTTCCTTTTGTCCGTATGCATTTATATGTAGTTGTGATGCCTCTTACCTGAATACATTCTCAGGCAAAGTGTTTATCAGTATGTATAGGAAGAAGTATGCTCAGACACACAAACACATAAACTCACTTATACCCCCGCATGCACACAGACACACTCACACATAATCACAGGGTGGCCTTCAGCAAAATCTGATAACAACAATTAAATCAGCCAATCAATGTTCATCAGCCTACTGGCTGTTCATTGGCTGAGGAACTGGAGGGTCCTTTTTAAAGCATGTGCTTCAGACATAAATAGACATACACACACATGCAGGTACACACACACACACACACACACACACCACACACACAATCACTAACCGCTATATATCACAACCATCATTTCAACCTCCAGAGTACCTTTATTGTGTTGCAGACTATTGCAGACTCCCTCAAGAGTCGTAAACTCACCTCACAAAGAGACAGAAGCTAACTTCACAAGATGACAGAACCGAAGCTGACATAATCAGAGACTCACCTCACAGAGAGACAAAAAATTCACCTCAGAAAGACAGAAGCTCATCTCACGAAGACAGAAACTCACCCCACAAAGACAAGGCATAATGAGGGATCGGTATGCAACTTCCTTCCTTCTCTCGGCTGAATTTAGCTCAAAGTCAGACAACACAAAACAGCCAGGCCACAAAGGAAGCCTCACACTAAACCCACCTTCCCTCAGTTCAATTTCACCCAGCAGAAAGCCTGTCTCTGCCTTGTTGTCTACACTGTTTGCTTTTCCGCGGAGGGCTCGATGTACGCCTGTTTGTGTATGTGTGTTTGTGTGTGTGTGTGCGTGCGTGTTTGGAGGCAAGCCTGCTTCAAATCCTGTCATTATTCCTCGGCTTCCACACGGAATGCTTCTGAATTCCGCACCCCCCACGCCCCCCTCCTCCAACCTCCCCCCACAAAGTATTTTATTGATATTTTTACGTGCGGTTGTGAATTGGCTGCTCTGCTCGTAATTTGTTTGGTTTTCGAGTTCTGAGATCAGAATTCCTTGGATCTGGTCGTCTGGGGCTTGGCAAGTTTGCTCTGGACCAGTGTGTGTGTGTGTGTGTGCGTGTGCGTATGCGTGTGTGTGTGTGTGTGTGTGTGTGTGCGCTGGATCAGTGTGTTTGTCGAGGGGTAACGCGCATCCTGATGAGAGACGAGGCAAGAGGCCATCTCTGCCGGAGGAGGAAATTGGTAGCGAATAAACAGAGCTCTTCGTGTGTGTGTGTGTGTGTGTGTGTGTGTGTGTGTGTGTGTGTGTGTGTGTGTGTGTGTGTGTGTGCGCGCTTCATGTCTGTGTGTGGTGTGTGTGTAGTCGGCTTATCCTTTGCAGATCCGTGTGATGATCTCACCTCCTGCAGCATTGTGAACAGTTTTTCTGGATGTACCCACACACACACACACACACACACACACACACACACACACACACACACACACACACACACACACACACACACACACACACACACACACACACACACACACACACACACAGTGTCCCATATACTCATTAGAGCTATCTCTGTGCCCCACTACCACACGACAAAATGAGCTGAGCTCGGGGTGAAAGCCAGGCTCCTCTTCATCCCAGCCCATCTGCTGGTCAACAGTTTCTTCTTGCTAGTACCACGACTACTCCCTCACTAGCGGCACAGCTCCGGCCACTCTCTAGCCTCTGTCCTTTGTGGACTATCTGCCTCGACCAATCACACTCAATCTCTCCATCTCGGGGCTTGTTTTCGTGACTCCAGACAGAACAAGTGCTGCCCTAGCTCCCAAGATGCATCTGATACAATCCCAATGTCTCAGTGATTTTCCATTACCCACAGAGCCCTCTGTCATTATTTCAACCTTTCTTTCTGTTTTTCTTTCCGTTTCATTCATTCATTGCTTTTCTTTTTTTCTCTCATTTGTTCCCTTTTTTTTTTTTTTCCCTTTCATGACTCTCCATTTCCTTTTCATTCCTTTCTTCCTTCAAGCCTTCCTTCCCTCCTTCTTGGTGAGATCCTATCATAATTTTTTCCATCTCTACCCAAGAGGTGCCGAGGATCTCCGAAGGACTGAAAACTCACATATACCCCGGCAGAGCCCAAATCTCAACTACACCACTTCTATCAACTACTGCTCCGAGCCAAACATGTTTTGCCTCTCAAACCTTTCAAACCCCCAGTTCCATCCCAAGCAGGTGAACAGGCCACTCTGTTGTAAGTGAGGAGTTCTATCTAAATTTAAATTTATGGATAGATTATGGATTATGGCTGGCCGAAATTTAAATGATTTAAATCCAATCGTAAATCCGCCAATGCAAAAAATACTAATAAAATATACTTGATAAAAACAAATGAGTGTACTGAAAATAACGAGGTCCTGTTGTTTGAGTGCTGGGTGCTTAAAAAGCGGCGAGGATGAAATGGTACGCTGGCTAGTGGGTATCAAGATTAGTCTTTGTGGGGTTTTTTTTCTGCATTCTCAGCGTCTCCGTTTGTCATGTTCATGTTTTATCCATGAACCCGAATCTCCTTACCATATAGATCACGTCTGCCTAGAAAGAGACAAGCAAATACTGTGCATCCTGTCCCAACGCAATATGTAAATGTTTGCAAATATTTCCTTTCTCGCATTTGGTCCCACTTTACAACAACAGTACATTAATTTACCGTTATTGAAAATGTGTGAATTCAGTGATAAGTATTCACTAACAGGTAACTAGCTAACGGTCTAGTAATAATCTACAAACAGTGTGGCCTGTAAATACTGTTCTGATATTATCTATCGCTGGGCCCTCTACGATGTGGTCGGGGAGCGAGGGGAGCAACAAAAGCAACAACAACAACAACAACACCAGCCTGAATACATCTCCATTTCGACCCTTCTGCGCCGGAAATGAAGGCCGGCTCATTTTGCCCTGGAATCCCTTCGCTGGTTGTGTTTCTATTCTCCTCCCCGGGATTGTGTTATCCATCCCCTGCTATCAGCAAGGGGAGAAGGAAGCGACGGGTGTGAGTGTTCAGACAGGGGATTCGGAGACAAGAGTCTCGCCTTTTCCTCTCCTGAATCACATCTTAGGGGGATGAAGGGCGATGCGACGTGGAATGGGACAGAGGGATTATTTCTATTGGGACTCATCATCTGGTTTGATAAAACGGTTGGGTATTTTTTCTTATTATTATAGTTGGAGCATCACATCATATAATCGTGTTTTTTTTGGATTTGGGTGTTGCCGTTTCTGTGTGAAGCGACAGTTGCATCGTAGTCTCTGTCGAGCGAAACAGTTTAAATCAAATTCTTTGGTTGAGTGATGGCAGGTTTCGCTTTTTCCACTCTTGTGCTTTTTGAAATCTCTAGTTTTAATTCAACACTTTGAAGTATCTGGCTTGACTTTTAAGTCCAGCCCTTATTGATAATATGTTAAGATTAGTTTAAGGCAAGCATAGCAACATGTTCTTTTGACAGATAAAATTACCTATATTTTGAAAGAACATCAACTTTCAGTTGAAAAAGACGAATTTGCTAAAACATAAATAATAATGTGAAAATGTGTGTTATTTTTTTTGCCTTTGCTATCTTGAGTCATTCACAAAAAACCTACATTTTTGCTTCCACCTTTCTTTTCCCTCGACCCGTAAAAGGTCAACATTCAACATACAATCAACATACAGCCACACATGAGCACACTCACCTCTCATGTACATGTATGTACCGCTAGGTGGGAGGTACCAGACAGCAGCCAGAGTTATCAGAGTTAGTTCAAGTCCTTTTGATAAACTGTGCTCTTATACTCGCATTGAGCGATGATTATTGTGCTCGGTTGATTTGCCTCCAATGGGCATGAGATTGAATAATGATCCCTGCACTTTTGTTGGGAACCATCGACAGTTGAAGGGTCCGTCTAATATTTTACTGTCAATTATATTTGTCTATGTTCATCGTGATTCTGCCAGGCTCCCGGTTGCAGCGTTGTTGATGTTTCTTGCGCCAGCCTCACTTACCGAAGGTACTCAATTACCACTTTGTGGGAGCGTGTGTGTGTGATGACAGCTGGTTTAAGCAGCCTCACCTGGCCCCAAGACTGACTGATTGGCCTCTGGGGGGGGTGATGCTGCACACCTGTTGCACATTAAGCCACCAATGTGCCGAGGTTGAGCCAGCCATCCCCACGGGCACTGGGGAAAGGTCTCCAACATGGCAACCTTGAGCAAAAGCGCCATGAATCATTATCTGCAAACCTTACAATTAAGCGGCTTCGACAACACCACCCTGCGACCTTTTTCGGGAGGATCCCAATAAATGGAGTAAATCCCACTCCACCTTAGATAAACCAAGGTGGAATGGGATTTACTCCACCTTGGATAAACCAAGGCGGAGTGGGATTTACTCCACCTTAGATAAACCAAGGTGGAGTGGGATTTACTCCACCTTAGATAAACCAAGGTGGAGTGGGATTTACTCCACCTTGGATAAACCAAGGTGGAGTGGGATTTACTCCACCTTGGATAAACCAAGGTGCAGTGGGATTTACTCCACCTTAGATAAACCAAGGTGGAGTGGGATTTACTCCACCTTGGATAAACCAAGGTGGAGTGGGATTTACTCCACCTTGGATAAACCAAGGTAGAGGGTGGCAGCCGGCCTGGTGGAATGTGGCATTGACATTGCTACACACTTAAACTAGCGCTGCTTGCTAGAGTACAAGTATGTGTTGCAGCTTATTAAACACAATACTTGAATTCAAAAGCTCAAACTTGAAAATTCTTGTATATATTTCTCGCTGACAATACCCTCCATCTGTCCTCAAAATAAAAGATGATAAAAAATTGTGGACAGTGGATCACCAGCAATATGTTCAAAAGTAAGAAGCTAGTAAGGATTTATAATGGTTTCATGTGACGGTGTTTGTTTGTGTCGTTGACTTCCGGTTGGGTAGCACTATCATAAAATTATCTTTTTATCTTTTCTTTTTCTTCTTGGCTTCCCGGGGAAAAAGTCCCTGACCTTAGCTAAACTGTCCTTCTTTCACCCCTGATTCTCTCTGGACCTTTCCCAGCTTCTGGATGTGACCTTCAGGAATACCAGAGCACATGAAACATCAAACCCCTCATTATCCGGGGAGTCATTTTAGTCCAATGGTAATAATCCCTTATTATGGAAATTGTCCAAAACTGAAACGTGAACTGTTCTGGGGTCTCTGTCTCTGTCTCACAAACGCACAGGCACACGCACACGCACACAGACACACAGACACACACACACACACACACACACACACACACACACACACACACACACACACACACACACACACACACACACACACACACACACACACACACACACACAAACACACACACACTCACTCACTCACTCACTGGTATCTGACACAGTTTCAAGGAAATAACTCCAATAATACAACAATGCTGCAATACTACTTTTGTCCCGAACATGAAGTGATGCTTCTTTTCATTAGTCATTAATAACAGGTACGTTTTTGGGTCATCCACCTCAACCGTGTGTACAGGGAGACTACAGGCAGTTCGGTGTTGAACCCAAAAACATGAGGTTGGCCATAAAATGATAAGCAATGTTCTCCATTTCAATTTCATCGTATTGTTGTTTTTGTTCAGTAATAGCAAACCGTTTCATGTGTCTAGACGTATTTGCCTATTGCTACTCAATGCAGTGTTAGTGAATGCAAGCGGTTTCAAATAGTGTCTCGCTTTCAGTTTGGTGTCATGCCCTAAATCAACGCAGACGGGGATCAAAACGACCTTCAAATTGTGCCTCGGCCTCTTATTGTATTGATTTATGAATCGCTGTTCAGGCGCACACAACGCATTACAAGAAAACCCGATCAAATGAGGCCTTCCTCCATTTAGTCGTTGATGGGGACTGAAATCAGATGAACTGTTTACAATGGAAACATCCCATTTGCATCTCTCGCTGCGGCAAGTGTCGATTGTAACGGCTCGTTTGCGTCGAGAAGAGCGCTGCTCGCATTGTTGTAGTCACGGCGACCTCGCCAGTTGCCACGGTGATAGACTCCGCCCCCTGGTTTAGCTCTCATACAATGGAATTGACGTAGGCGTCAATGGTTTCCCACAGTGAAAGTATGTAGATATAGTTTGATTGCTACTGTTGAGTCATTTAGCAGATGCTAACT
>NC_079430.1:17078973-17103973 GCF_026213295.1 Gadus chalcogrammus
CACTGTAGAGTGCTGCACTTTAATGTATATAGCTCCTGCTCTTCCTCTGTAATGAATATATATGTTGTGCTTTCACTTGGAAACGGTCTTCGACTCACCATAGCCTTCTATGCCTATGTCCTTTAATTTACGGGGTGAAGGAATAAACAGGCATTTCAAAGAGTTAGCTTTTTCGAAATGATTAGTTAAACTTTGCTTCGTTCATTACCTTGACTTTAACAATGTTTGACTCGTGTGAACATGAAAGTGAAGTGATTCTTTGATGGCTTTTCTCACCACCGTCAGAATTATTGGTCAGCTTTCATGAAAGAACAACATGATCTCTTTAAGCATTTTCATGCGTCCCCCTGATTTTGATCAACCTGACACAGTACACAGAATGAGATCTTCCAACCACATCTTCAGACTATAATTGCCGACCGTTTTTCTCTACCAAATTAGAAGGGAACATAAGCATAGAGAATGGGTCTAGGTTTCTAAATAGAAAACAAACATAAACACTCTGTGCAGAAGAGAGAGACACACACACTTCCTGGGTATGTATGTGCATAGAGATCTAGATTAGTTGCATTTCATTAAAAAAATACACAAACATACATGTACACACACACACACACACACCATGTTGTGTACTTATGGGCACTGAAAACAGCATGTCTGGATGTTTTTTCATGAAAACATATCGTATTCTCTTTAATCCTTGGAGCCTCCTCTGGGCTTCAAATTAATGGAAGCAGGAAGCTTTGCAAATCCCACCGGTGTAGGCCTTCCGGTAACAAGCTCACTGACTAATTTTAGATCGTTGTGAAGGAAAGGTCAGAGTTCAAGAGTTCAGCGCCTCGGTTAAGCCTTCTTCAAAAAACAGGTTTACAAAATGAATTTAGTTAAATGAGATAGTAAATGATGAAAGGCAAGCGTGGGGATTGAAATACCACGCAACAACGAAAGCTGTAGTAATCTACGACTCCTAGTATTTTACTTTGAGCTAAACGTCAAAGCTAAACTTTGAGCTGTGTAAGAATCAGCAATAGCTAGTCATTACTTGCCCCTTTGGCCGGTAAGTGAACTGCAGCCTATTCAAGCTCAAGAATTAGGAAAATTGAAGTGCAAGCTCTGTGGGTCTGAGGCAATAACAATCATAAACTACTTTTGTTAAAATCAAAAATCTAAATTCTTTAAATTATAGAAAATATATTTTTTTTTAATTGAGAAAATAAATTATAAAATAAGATACATTTTTCCCATAATCTGTGCATAGATCCCATTGTTTTCTCTGGCTAGTTTTAAATGTAATATAAATCTGCCAACAGACAATTCATGGAAAAGATGTACATTGGCCAATTAAAGGGATTTATGCGTGCACAAATTCAACCTGTATCCCTTTAATGTGCAGTTGAACTGCTCCATCTTCTAAAACTCTCCCTCAATCATAGTCATAGTTTCTGGATCAACAGTTGAACAGATGTTGTGGACTGGGGTTTCTTATACCATTAATTTCTTAATGGGGAGCCTCAAACTAAGCTACTGGAAGCTATTTTCTTATATAAGAGAGTACAGCTTCCAACGTGTGTTGGGAAATAACTCACGGTTGGGAACATCAACTCCACTTCCAGAAAAAAATGTGCAGCTATGTTGGACCATTCATTTCCTAATCAGACCGATAGAGAACACAAAACCCAGATCAATGACATCCCTGCTACAACTTTTTCACACGATTTCACACAAACAGAGTTGATACGTTAAAGAGCACCATTTTTGAATGATGGCTCCCCTGTTATTGAAGATTTAGGGTGGGGAACATGTACACAAATGTGTTGGCATGTGTATGAGGTGTTAAAATTATCCATCCTGTAAACCCTAGAAGAGAGACAGGGAACACTTAACAGTAAAAATAGCTGTTCTAGTTTGGCGCATCATGCTTCTCACCAAGATCCTGGTGAGGCAGTTCTTCTGAGTCTAATGGAGCTTTTGATTGTTTGTGGTTTGTTGGAGGGTCCCCATTAGCTGAGAACTGCTGCAGTCAGCTAGTCTTCCTGGGGTTCACACATAACACACAACACGATAACAACGTTAAAAGAAATAACACTGCAGAGCGCATTGCATTGCACTCGATGTCGAAGCTGGGCCTTGGGGAGATAAAAAACACAGTCTTGTAAAGGAGAATGTTCATGTTTTGAAATGTTTAAATTACTAAAATCAATCCTTGGAAATTGTTTTTTATAGGGTTTTTGAAATTCTGACGTCCTCATCCTAGAAGATGATTTGACGACAAAGTAGCAACAATCGCTACTGTAATGTACAGAACGATGTCATCAGCATAACATGAAGATCAGCGGTGATTCAGAAGCGCACGGAGACAAAACTATAGAACCAAGGTTGTCAAACTCGGCCGTTATACAAGACAAGTGAGGTAGCCCCGGAAAAACAGCAGGTATTGAAGCCGTTCTTAGTGTATTGTGGCGAGTCAAAGGCTGCTTCAGTGCTTTGAGAGAACCATTGTACTGCAAATACGAATGGCAGGAAGGCGTCACACAAAGTTCTTTGATTCCCATATCAAAGTTCTTGATGGGCGTCATAAGAATGTCTGAGACCGGAGGGATTCTGGAACAATGTGATGGCTTGAATGAACAATCGGATGCGTTTCTGATCTTTTCAGGATAGCATTTCTGGTCACTGATGCTGGCAAGTCTGTGGATATAAGAGCATGAAGAAAATAACTTCATGGGAATGCATGGACTATGGGCTCTCTTTGAGTGAATATTTACAATTCAAATCAAATTGTAAAGAAGCGAAGAGCATGCAAAGGAACACTGTCTTTGAGGAACACATTTCTCTTCTCATATTTAGGATTATGAATGAGGCTCATTAGACTCTGCAGAATGCAAAGCAATTAAACTCCTGTTGATAGACGCTATGGCAAATGCCTTTTTCATGGAAACAAATTAGGCTGCAGCTTCTCCAAACCCATTTAACACAGTTGGGAAGTAAGTACATCACCTTTAATAACCTAATGCTTGAGAACTGAAAAAAAAGCGGCTCAAGTGTTTGTTGTTTGCTCAACGGATTCATGCTATGCTTTAGCTTTCTTGGAATTACGTAGCAGGAGTTGAGATGCAAAGAAAAAAGTGATGGTACTTTGTTCTGCATGATAAAGCCTTTGATTGGCATTAATGAAATGGAAACGTAAAGCCAGTACGTGGAGGGCTTTTTTATATATACACACGTGTTGCTGGTAACTGTATATTGTTGGGTTATGCTACCTCCCTGGGTTGGTAGGTAGCATTGCAGCTTACATACCAGGAGCTTTGTGGAGGCCTAGTGAAAAACTCAGAAGCAAAGACAGGTACAATCAAGGGTGCCTTAGTGATTACTTGGTAAAATATATCTGCCGCTTCAGGTGGGAGGCAGTAGGAAGAGCTGGTGAAAGGAGTAGGCAGTAGAGATGGACTGTGTGTGCGTGTGCGTGCGTGCGTGCGTGCGTGCGTGCGTGCGTGCGTGCGTGCGTGCGTGCGTGCGTGCGTGCGTGCGTGCGTGCGTGCGTGCGTGCGTGTGCCAGAGAAGTGCAAGATAGAGGCCCCGTTCACACAAAGCCGAAACGGGCGAAACCATTACGGTTTCGATCTATCCGGTTTCGAAGTATCTCCGTAAAGACGAAGCCAAGCGAAACCGGGTAGATCTGTAGAAACGCTGTAGTACACATTCCAGGCCCATAAGGGGCGCTGCTTCTGGTACAGAAATCCAGAAGAAATGAAATAAGAAGAAGAGGCGAGCATGCGCATAAAGGCTGCCCTTATGCGCATGCTTGCATGTGAATTCTGAGACTCCGCGGGCTTAAGAGCCATTGGCTAGGAGGTCGAGGGGTGGGGCGATGACGTCATGGTTTGCGGTTTCAGTCGGTTTCAGCCGTACACACGAATCCAAAACGAAACCGGGTAGATTTGAAACCACCTCCGAGGGTGGTTTCAGAAGTTTGCGGTTTCGGTCAGCAGATTCGCCGGCTTCGTGTGTACGGAAGGCCGAACCGTACAAGACCTTTGCGGTTTCGCCATGAAATCGGCTTCGTGTGAACGGGGCCAGAGTCTCCCATATACTGTGCAATACTTTTTTCTTTAAGTCTGTATATTTAATAATGCATTATCCATCTCCCATCATTTCTTCATGTTCTACTTCTCTGGCCACTCGTTCCAAGTACACTAAGACACATGGCCCCCTGGGTCAGGAAGCTATAGGGCGCTGTGCAAGGGAGGCAGCGGCTGTTAATGTCAGACATGTGCAACATGAATCAGCCCTGTTCTACTGGCCGCGGCAAGAACAATTGTCTATATTTAGAAGGTGGTATCTCTTTAAGCTCCCTTGTCTCTCTCTCTCTCTCCAGATAGAAAACCAAGAGCACAACAATTAATATTTTAAAAGGTAATATTCTCTATTGAATGGTCCCGCCCCCTTTTACACAAGGTTGCAGTAAACGTCTCGCTGCATAGGGTTTTTATGTGTAGGGTGTGTGTGTGTGTGTGTGTGTGTGTGTGTGTGTGTGTGTGTGTGTGTGTGTGTGTGTGTGTGTGGAGTACGGAATGAAGGGTTTATGGTTCAGGGCATAATCCTTTATAGATGGTTGGAGATTAGGTAGAAAATGATGAAAAAGCGGCGCAAGACATCTAAAGAGTTCTGAACCGCGTTATAATAAACGAGGTGAGGTGGAGAAGTAAAGGCAGACGAATCAGGAATACAAAGATGAAAAAAAAAAAAAAAAAAAAAAAGTATTGTATGTATTTCGTAAACTCAGTTCTTTGTTAATAGTGATTGCCTGAGATTGCCAGGGTCCGAGTGAGGCACCACTGTCACATCAGTCGATGGTTCCAGGAGCACGGGGAGGAACGGGCGAGGATCGCGGAGGAGGACATATCTCGTCACATCGGCAACGTGCAAATAAGATGAGACACGCAAGTCTCCAAGTCGAAGCCAGAACAAACTATTCCCACTTGGAGACACGTGCTTCTTACGAGAAAGTAAAAAAAGGACAAAAAAAGCTGTGGGTCTCCGGCTGTTGCTAGGGAAGGAAGCTCCATCTACGCTGTTGGTTATCACATATCGTTTATTTATACATGCAAAGATAAGCCTGTGTAGATGTATGCACATGCACATACATTTGAATAATATATTCCACTGTGTTAATAGCAAACTCGCATAGAGAGAAATATATAGCTCCCACACTATAAATAAACCTCTCTCTCACTCTCAAAATATACTCTGTTTGCAGTATAAACCATATTGAAAGAAAAACTGACAAACAAGAACATATGCATAATATATATAAACATCACACAATCACCCCTATCCAATATCGACTTCAGGTGTCATATGGCCATCGTGTGCACACAGCGCTATCAAACAAACAGGAAATATCACGCACGCACACACACACACACACACACACACACACACACACACACACACACACACACACACACACACACACACACACACACACACACACACACACACACACACACACACACACACACACACACACACACACACAGCTACTTCCCGGCTCCTGCCATGTGAACATCATTCACACCATGATGTTGGCGCATGGGTGAAGTATTGTGTTTAAAGCAAGACCACCACACTTACAGTACATTCAGCCAAGCACCCCCCATTCCACATCACACACACACACACACACACATACTCACACTCACACACACACACACACACACTCACACACACACACTTTGTAGAGGCCTGCCAGGTATAAACATCGATTGAGACAGCCCGCCTTCTTATCAAAGCACCGCGACTCATTGTAACATGACGAGAAACACTCGCATGCATTAGCACCCCCACCCCCACCCCCTTCTGGTCGGAACAACGTAAAGACTCAGCCCACGCCAACAGCAGATGATGTTCTTTGTTTCCTGGCTTGCCCTGGCGAGGAAACACGTTATGCTTGCAACGAGGATACGGCCTTCCCGCTGTCTCCCGGGTGACACGCATCGAGAAGCAGCCATCGCACTCATAATGTAATGTACTAAAGTGCAGGCAATAAAAAAAATTGAGAGACGTATCATATTTGGTCATTTTTATTGCATGTGGCTGATAAGGATGTGTCCGCCATGCGTGTATGAGTGTAGTTGAGCTAAGCACACACATACACACGTGCGTGCGATTTACACTTGATTTTGCTTCCAACGTCTGGTTCACAAATTACATTTTTCCGCCGCATTTCCAATCTCGCGATTGCTTAATCTGCATATCCTCACAGAGCGATAACTAAAAGGGTATGTTGGAGATGAAAATTAGGTCAAAGGAGCGTTGGGGTAGGCGACCAGGAGTCCTGGTCGATTCAGATGAGTCAACGTTGTGCAAATCTCATCGCCATTTCAATTTGAACATGGATTTCAATTGGATTGGATAGACGGACCTCTGGAAACCGTTCCCAGCCGTGAGTCTATAGTCCCGTCGGACACTGCTTAAAGACCATCACTGATGCCGAGGTGCTGTAGGAAAGTGAGTCATTTCAGTGTGCTGTTGACTCGCTCCACCTCCACATCAATCTCACCACAGCGTAGCGGTGAGGGGTATTTGACTCGGCCCATCTGAAAGGCGTCTTGAGTTCAAAGCCAACTCAGCCTGCGTGTCCGTGAGGCATCGTTGAGGAAGATGCCCTAGGCCCTACCTACTCATAGATGACATGAGTGTTTAAAAAATAATTATGAGTTCTTGTGGATGAAAGCATCTGCTAAATGAGTACACAGTCAAAGTATTTTTCTTACCGAATGGCGTATTTGTTCAAGAGGGTGGCCTATTTTTAGGATTAAACTTACGTGCAAATAACAAAAATAGAGATATAAACGGACGCTGATATTGGCTATACTCATTTTATCTTTGGTGCTGACTTTATTGCTTGTTTTTCTGGCTTCATGGTCTAAACTTTTTTCTCTCCTTTCCCGGCTCTAATAACCATTTTTTCCCGCAGCATTAGAGAGCGGATGTGATTAGGTTATCCCAACAGGCTCTGAGATCCTCAAATGGCCTCGTACCGAAAAAACCCAGCGACCACCAGAGTAGGGACCACAGCTCAGGGAGGGAACCTTCTGATTCAGTTAGGCTGGTTGTATATTCCGATTAAATGATAATAAACATAAAATCTCACTGCAGTGCAAGAAAACGGTTGTTTGCAATCTCGCCGCGGCGACAACCGAAAACAAACCGGAGAGCATGAGGTGTTTACACCGAACTCTGCTCTCGTCTCTCAAAGACACACACACACACACACACACACACACACACACACACACACACACACACACACACACACACACACACACACACACACACACACACACACACACACACACACACACACACACACACACACACGACGGAAAAGATAAATAAAGACAGCGAGAAAGAGCAAGCGACACAGAGGGCAGTGAAACACGGAAAAACAAATGATTTAACCGCGGGAAAGCAGCGGGCGACGACGATTTTTTCGGGCAGAGAGGTCGGGGAAAACAAAGACGTCGGCACGAGAGACGCGAAAACAGAAAGAACCCGATAATAATCAGCGTGTTGACACGGTGGGAACGTCCTCTGATGTGCGCGGAGGACGCGCTGTACTGTAAATACGTCCCCGCTCGGTGGGGATCAGTGTAAAAGGCAGCTAGCAGCTGGTGCTTAGCGGGGTCTTGCTGGCTGCGCCCCACAGCCCCCTGCCGCCCCCCCGTCCCCCGTCCCCCCCACACACACCGCCCCCCTCCCCTGCTTGCTGATGAAGACAGATGGTTCAGTCCCGTGTAGCCGCGGCAACAGGAAATACCCCCCCCTCCAGAGCCTGGCAGATTAGAATCCCCAACCTCCGCTGGTGCCTTGGTAGCCTGCCAGGCTGAAAACAGCGGGACCGGGCTTGCGCCGCCGCCGCAGCCGCCGCAGCCGCCGCAGCCGCCGCAGCCGCCGCAGCCGCCGCCGCAGCCGTCACGGCCTTATGTTGCCTCGCTCCGAGCGAACTCTTGACCCCGAGCGAGGTTGTGGTGATGGGGAGTTTTTTTTTAAGCGGATGCTGAAGTGAAGAAGTGAAGAGGTGAAAGTGGAGCGGTGTGTGGAACGTCTTTATCTGAACACCCTTTATCGGAACGCATTTATTGGAAGGTATTTATCGGAACGACTCAAGGTGGATATATGAGAGCGAGTGAGAGTGAGAGAGAAAGTGAGAGAGAGTGAGAGCGAGAGAGAAAGTGAGAGAGAGCGAGAGCGAGAGCGAGGGATACACTCGTACCGTTGACGAGAGTGATTCTGAAGATCGGAGACACGTTACTTAGCATTGCACTATAGTTCAGAAAGTTCAATTAAATCTAACATTGAATGGAAGTCTATCGAAAATATACCAAACAATACGTCTACTTTGGTTCCAGTTCCGGTTGCTCTGTAATGAATGGAGGAGGCAGGGTAGCTCGATGATGTTTCCCTACCAGTCTAAAGTTACTGGGTACCACGCCCTCACTCAGACCTGCTCCTTAATGACCTGCATCTGAAAGCACCGTCCCAAGTAGCTCTGGATGGAAGCATCGGCTGGAATGACAGCAGAAACGATGAAATCACAGCGGATGAGGTCATCCTACCTGGAGTCAAAGAAACACACGCACACACACGGAAGCGCACACTCACACACACACACACGCACACACGCACACGGAAACACACACACACAGAGATACACACACACACACACACACGCACACGGATACACACACACACAGATACACACACACACACACACACACATGCACACGGATACACACACACACACGGAAACGCACACACACAGATACACACACACACGCACACACACACAGATAATAATAATAATAATAATAAATGAAATTCATATAGCACTTAATATGGTACTCTAAGACGCTTATATACAAGATACACACACACACGGAAACGCACACACACACACACAGACATACACACACATAGATACACCCACACACACACACACACACACACACACACACACACACACACAAATATAAACATCCCCCGACACACACCCCCGACTCACAGACACACACACACACACACACAAACGCACAAATATAAACACCCCCCGACACACACCCCCGACTCACACACACGCACACACACACACACACACACACACACACACACACACACACACACACACACTAAGCAAGCTTCCTGCATTGTGTGCCGAGACGGGTTGAGGTGGCCCGGTGCTGAGCCTGCCGCTGAGGCCGTCAGCCGGGGAGAAAGGGCTTATTGATCAGCCGCGGGCCGGCTAGCTGGCGGGCTAGCTGGGCTCGTAGGTGCACCGAATAGATTGACTTCAGTCTGACGAGGGTGTAATTAAGACTGTAGCACAGGAACAGATGGCCCCGACCTCCTACCACCGTGTGTGCGTGTGGGCCTGTAGTGTGTGTCAGTGTGTGTGTGTGTGTGTGTGTCTGTGTGTACACGTACGTGTGTGTGTACGTGTGTCAGTTTTTTCATGCCAAAGTGTACATGTGTTAGTATGCCCAAGTGTGCGTGTGTGTGTGCGAGCGTGCGTGCGTGCGTGCGTGTGTGTGTGTGTGTGTACGTGTGTCAGCTTTTTCATGCCAAAGTGTACATGTGTTAGTATGCCCAAGTGTGCGTGTGTGTGTGTGTGTGTGTGTGTGTGTGTGTGTGTGTGTGTGTGTGTGTGTGTGTGTGTGTGTGTGTGTGTGTGTGTGCGTGCCTGCCTGCCTGCCTGCCTGCGTGCGTGCGTGCGTGCGTGCGTGCGTGTGTTTGTGCGTGTGTATCTGTCAAAAATGTGTATGTCCAAGTGTGCATCTTGAATAATAAGTGCAAGAGATGAACACCTATGCATATACACACGTAGGCATTCATATACTGACACACACACGTGGGTCGTTCGCCTAAGCGCACTCGTGTGTGTGCGCGATTGTGTGTGTGTGTGTGTGTGCGCGTGCGTGCATATCCAAGAACAAAGAAAGCCAGAAATCCAGCGAAAGCCCCGGGGAAATAAGAGATAATGTAAGAAGTTTGATGCGTGTATCTCAAGGGACCTCAGTGCAATCCATCTTCCGACGACGACCAGGGTTGGAGATGAACCAGATGCTAATTTGGATTGCAGCGGACCTGGACACGAGCAGCTCACCCTTTCTTGAATTATTGTTTGAATATTAATTTTGAATCAATGCCCGCCCTACTTTGTATTCATTTACAGAGTCAAAGGGAAAAGGCCATGGCCATACATAAATATCCCCCATTTGGCAGACGTTGATTCCGTGCCGTGGAGGACCGGGGCGCTTGAGCTCCGTCGTGTGGAGCAGCGGTGCCCAGTGGGAATCAAAGCCCCTACTCCTACTATACCAAGCATTCAGGAGCTTGAGGTTGCCTATAATGACGGTTTATTTACACTTGCAGTACACTGCTAAAAAAAAAAAACAAGGTGGAGCAGTGCAAGTGAACTGTTTTGTAACGTTGGATTCAACACTATGAAACTTCATGGTCAAATGTATTTGCAGATTTGAATGGTTCTTGTAACTTCATCATTATCCTGCACTTAGTACTCTGCGATACCAGTCAACAAGGTGGAAACACTGGTATCATTGCCTCTTTAAATTGTTTTTGTTGTTATTTGTGTATGTGTGGCTGAACGTATTTGTATGTGTTTCTAATCAACCATGAGCCTTTCAAATAAAGTTAATGATGAGGATAATATAACGGTGTTTACAGTTTTCACACGCATGTCACTGAGCAGATAGTGGTTAAGGGGGCGTCTTGCTCAAGTTTGTCCACAGCAACCATTCCAGATATCAAAGGATAACTTAAATAATCAAAAGGACATAAAAGGATTAAAACAATGGTGCCAAACTCCCATGATGTGGGTCCAAGGGGCTAATGAACCGTTTTGGAAAGTGGTCGAGTATTGAGCAAGGCAAATGCAGCCTAAAACCCCAAAAGGGGCTTTAATGTAATCCTTCGGGGACACAGCGCACATTCAACGTACGTCCTTTACGGTTTGTTTATGTCATGGACACCTCAAATGTTATTATAAATGTCTGACGACTTATTACAAGAGAAACATACAATTTTCTTTACCTTTTGCCTGATCCAGGGAAAAGGTGGATTAGGTTTGTAAAACCAGGTTTGTAAAACCTCTTTCCTACATGATTACCAGTAAATAACCAGTATAACCTTCCATGCACCATATACATTTACATGTAGGGCATTAAGCAGACACTTTTATCCAAGTATGTTTGTCAGAAGACCATCACGATTACCATGAAAGAAGAAAACAAAATGTAAAAAGCTTTTTCTCAGTAGGAATGCCTTCTATAATGTAGTCGGACACTTATTATTACAACCATAGCCTGTCATTGGCAGACACAAGCCATTTCAGAGGACAAACATTGATGGGCACTATTGGACCCAAAGGATTACATCACAGCCCATTCTGGGGATTACCACTGCAGCATTCGCCCTCAATACTGGACCAGCTCCCAAAAACCGTGGCCGCATTAGTGCCTTTGACCAGAAATGATGGGACAGAAGTGTGCAGGTTGAAAAACGCTCAAGTTACCCTTTAAGGTTTGAGCCAATAACTAAGGGTTGAGCCCATAACCTTTTTGGCTGGGATTTAAACCGTCCCTCAGCAGAGCCATTGCCATGCTCCAGTTGGGCTGGAAAAGGATTGCATGTGAACAACGGGGGCCACGCTGTCCACATGAAGCACGAGAACGCCTGTAGTTTGGATTCCATGCTCTACCCCGCGTTCGGCATTTGAATTAAATTGCTCCCTCCAAGGAAAACCACAGATTCCCAATGAGTAATTAAATGAATGAATGAATGAATTATAATGTCTGTGGTATTTACAATAACAATAATAAGTTGTGTTTGTTTTGCATTGAAACATTATGATGAATGAACTCCCTTGTTATAAGCTAGTAGGAACATAACCGTACCATACCAAAACCTGCACCTCTGCACAAACTCAGTGTATATATATTCCATTTCCCTACCTGAGAGATCGATATCGAGATCTCCCTCACTCTCTCTCTCCAGGATGAAACGCTAATAGCAGAGGGCTGGGATCCATGCGTGTGTAGGAGGTGGGGGGGGGAGAAGAAGCAGACAAGAAAATAGAAAAGAATCACGATTCAAGACACACTTAAAACGTTTAGAGGAGACCAGAAAAAGAAACACAAAAATCAATAGGGATCCATCATGGCCGGCCTTGTGCAAACATCATCCCCATTAGAATGTCAATGTCGCCGCCTCTGTCCTGGACCGAAGAACATACATTTCTCCATCGGAGAACAGTCTCTACATACACGGCGAAGTAACACCGTGCATCGCTCAGCCCCCCACCCCCCCCCCCCACCCCACCAAGGGAATCTGCTAATTTGCCCTGGATGTAAATTGTACTCCTGTGACTCATCCTCACTTAACTCTAACCTAGTTGCCTAGGTAACGGTCTCAATTAATAAAAACAAAAAGGTGTTGTGAAGTGCGTCTGACAACAGGGGTTTTGCCCTCATATTTATTCATGCCATCCCCTAAGGTTACCACTCAAGAGAGAGAGGAGAGAGAAAAAGCGCCCACTTGATGGAGGATACCCACTCCACAAAGAGAACGAGACAAGAGCAAGAAAGCAAGGGAGCGAGGGATGAGGGGAGAGACAGAGAGCGGGAGCGAGAGAGAGAGATAAAGAGAGTGTGAGGGGGGATGGAGAGGGAGAGAGAGAGAGAGAGAGAGAGAGAACACTTGACACACGCCCTACAAAGAGAAAAAGACAATAGCAAGAAAGGGAGAGAGGAGGAGAGAGTGAGAGCTCGAGATAGGGAGAGGGACAAATCTCTCACTTAACGGAGCGAGATCCAGAGAGTGACCAAGGTCAGGTCTGAGTCAAGACGCCCAGGATGGAGGGCCCTTGTCGGGTGTGAGAGTTTAATAAACAGGGGGCCGTGGCTGGAGCTGACCTCTGACGAGGCCTCTTGATGAGACACAGAGACACTCGTGGCGCGTCCCAAGAGGGTTTCCTGGACGGGGTAGACGTGGCGAAAGTCAAAGGGCCGGAGAAACGATAGCTCCTCGGCACGCCAAAGTTGAATAAAGATGATAGCAATGGAGTCAGGATAAATCCGTTGGGCGATTTAAATGTAGTAAATGTAGACATGGTGAGAAAAAAATAAAAAGGCTAGGTCAAATCTTCTTAGCGTGATATAATTGGTCACCAGAGAAGTGTCCGATTTACTGCCGATTTAGGCCTGAATCACGCGTAGATTGGATTCATTACCTGGAATATTCATACAATTCCGAAGAGCAAAGGCATGAGTCTTTTTTATCTACGGCGATGCTTCGAGCCATTTACTTTTTATGAACTCACACTTCTCTTCCCCACCAAGGTGTTGCAGGACATGAACCAGGGAAAGGTTGAAAGGAGATATTCATGTGGTCTCAATGCCTTACCACATTTATGTGTCTATATTTATGACTACTGCCACACGATAGACTACTGATAGAGTCAGACTATCTATGTATCTAACTGCACATAGAAATACCAGTTATTAATGTGAGTGAAAATATATTTTCAGAAACATTGTCAGCGCAGTGCGGTTCTTATTCATGATTTCAAAGAAAACACCCGAAGATATTCAGGAAAAGAGCCTCACAACAGCCGTCCTATTCCCGTTGTCTTGTTGAAGGAAGGACACGGCATACCGGCACAGCAACACGTGTCCCCTGATATAGACCCATTCCTTGGTCCCCCATCTTATAAACCATTTGAAACCAGCCTGTCCTGCCCTTGAAGACAGGGGATGCAAACGGCCCATTTCTCTGGAGGACAGCGAGCAAGGCAAGGCAAGGCAAGGCGCAGAGTCCGAAAAAAAAAAGAAGAAAAAAACACCAGAGCTTACTTCACTCATTCTGCCATTAAAAACAACCCGCAGCGTTTCAGGGGCGCAAGGTGAGAGAGCGGCACAAGCATCAAAGCGGCAGAGAACAGAACAGAGCCGCAGAAGGGAGAGAAAAAAAAAAAAAAGGAGGGAGCCTCTATTCTCGCAAGTTTTCTCTTTGAAACTTCTCGTCCCCAAGACGGAGTCTCTCTCTCTCTCTCTCTCTCTCTCTCTCTCTCTCTCTGCTCCCCACAGATCTGCTCCAGCTTTTTTCGGTCCCGCGGGACACCCGCAGCGCAACACGCCAGCGCGCCCGGCTCTTCTCCGCGGCTGTGTGTTCTCCAAAACACGCCCCGGGCAACTTTAAATTAATACCTGGCGCTCCCTCTCTCCCCTGATAATTATGTAGCATCACCCATGAATTCCTATAAACGGAGGATGTTTAGTGGCAATATAATGGGGGGTAATCTGTTCGGCAGGACGCCTGCCACGGATATTATGCATGCAATATATATACATATATAGCATGCATAATATCAGGCAGGCGGCCATATATATATATATATAGGCTATACAGTATATATATACATATATATATATATATATACACACACATACACTTGTGCGTTTTTGCGGGGTTCATAATATGCAGCCATTCGTCGTGTTGACTTATCAGCATGCGACTGTAATATGTCAAACCACTGCATTCAGCCGTTCAGTGGCTAATCTGTCGACATTCGTCCTTCGCTTAAACCCCACATGATTCTTCCGCCTACAGTGACAGCCTTTAGCTTTACCTGGCATTTAAAAAAATAGTTCTCTCTCTCTCTCTGGGTCGCTCCATGGTCCACGATATGTACCCACGCAAAGAATGGTGGAACAAACAAGGCCACTAAAATAAAGCTATAAATATGTGCAAACTTCATAGCCAGACAGCACGACACCCCTGTGGATGCGTCATGCTGCGATGGCTTCAATTATACAATATTGTTATCGTACGATAGCACAGCCTTTAACTCATCAATGGCGGACAAAGGCATGTAGCACGCTGCTTCACTGTATGTGTCATTTATGTTTGAATCTCATACCATTTATTACGCATAATACAATCATATAGTCCTCCTAGTCTTGCGTTCTTGTCCGCAGTGAGGTCCACCTGGGTTGGGGGCCAATATGTGGCTTTTGGGGGCCAATACTCTTTATTAACTTCTAACTATCGCAGAACCTTTTACTGTATCCAAAATGACCTCCAGTAAAACCTGTTGTCATTATTGAATTGATGGTGGACATCGGGGATCGAACCCAGAGCCTTTTGGCTGAGCTAGTCGGGGAACCAGACAAATATGCGAGCTCATGTTTTATTTCCCCTGGCGTAAGTGTCTGCCCCCCCCCCCCCCCTTTATAGACAGATATCCAGCATAACTTGGCCTGGTTTGGGCCAATCACAACCGGGTATGTAATATAGGGCGAGTTGAATGCGATCACTGCACGTAAGAGCGTCCTATGGGAGTTTTTCCATAAACAATCAAGATGGCTGCCGCTCGTTGCTCTGATTGGTCGATCTGTCACATGGCAACCAGAGGCATTGTGGTCTGAGGCGGTTAATAACACCACTTGGAAATCAAAGATGATATTGACAGGTTCCAGACTAATTTGCATTTGTAAATTGGTCACGGCAACGCCAGTCCATTCTGTCATATAAAATAAATCAGATAACTACTGAGATCAATCTATTGATCAAGCTTGTTTTATTACATGGGCAGTTTATTGAACTGGTAAATGGATTAGGTGTCGGAATGCATGACCTTCATTTTTTTCTACGCTCACAAAAACATAAAATTTGAAACATTTATAATAATAATAATAATTATTTGCTTTTCCAACATTCAAAGCTGTAAATTGTTATAGCTACATTTTTGTTAAAAACACATTATTTACAGTAATAGTAATACACAAAAGTACTATATTTGGCATACTTACAACAATCTCATCGTATAATTTACAATTTCTCATGTACTGATTAATGTGAATATTTAATAACAAAAATTCACAAGAAATCAAGAAGGGGGAATTATTCATCAACAAGTGGAACATACAAGCAATACCAGAGTTTTAAAAAAAGTGTCAGTACCTCCCCTCAAAACATAATTTACCTTCACATCACCCTTGGGTGATCCGACTGGGGTGACCATTTCCACCCCACTAAATCGACATCCATCTTGAAAATAAACAGAAACATTTGATGTCCTCTGTACAAATATTCCTCTATACAACGGTTGGCTTGACAAAGTTTGCCGCCACTAAAGTCCTGGTATCCAGTTGTCATTTTAGACAGCAAATGGCAGTTTGTTTCTCTCATAATAACTGCCGTGTCAAAACCCCCTCAGTGACTCTAAAAGTAGAAATGTACTAACAATTAATAGAAAAATTAAATTGTGCTCGTCTAAAGTCGTCTCTGATTAGAAGACTTGACTTAATATTGTGGTGCAGTCATCTTGACCCAAAAAAACGTTTTTAATTCTGTGAGTTCTGTCACTCTCGCTTAGCCTACACCGCTACCTCGATTTCAGTTATAGTTTCATGGTTTTGTACAGCATACTGAACAATATACTTTGGCACAATACTCTGCAAACCCTCTACAGATCTCTCGTTGTGTGAATCTACAACTCATGCAGGGGAAGGTGTGCGTTCTCTGTTACAGCCGTGGCAATCGACGCCCAAATTAACCAATAATATCGGACGCGCTAATTTACGAAGTGCGTTTATCATCAGCGTTCACGATTGAAAATAAATGGCAAGCACTTTGGGGTTGGGATTTGTTTAAATAAATATAACACTTCTAGAATGGTTTGATGTACGATTAGATTTGATCAAATAAAATGCTCGTCCAAATGCACTGCATGTAATATTGAGTTTCAATATATTTGTTTTATAGAGAATACAATATCAGTCAAGTAACTGGGTTGTAGTCAGATAACGGTATATTGTACATGTACATTGTACACATTGTAAATTCGCTTATTGTAACTGTACATAATGCACACGTAAATTGTACATCCTGTACTATTGTCTATTCAAATGTATTTACTGCGTTACTACTTTACAATTCTTTCTATTCAGCATCGTTAGTAAGTACGTTTGGAGGCAGTCAAACCACAATGTTAGGTTATCTCGCTGTGCAATGTACACAGCAGCATGTTCTGAGAGTGACCTAATCTGCCATATTAAGACATTCATTTTGTAGTTCATCATCATAACCTTGGTCTGCCGCCATCTTAAGATGAATGTATTTGTGGGGGCGTATTTCAAACAATATCATCAATATCAATTTGTATGTCGGGGGGGTGAGGTGATTCCTTCATCCTCTTCAACCCAAACACATCAGCGAATGCATTTCCTTGAAGTGTGCGTTTTGCCCGCCTGTGTGTGTACACAACTACAGTAAATCACACCCGATTCCTCTACTCTAAGCTGAAATGCGTACACACCTAGCACCTTGTGTAGCCAATACAAGTATACAAAAGTACAGAGTACTTAAAAACGTGCAAGACACGGATAAAAGACTTTGTTTCCGATACTTAAGGCAAAAAACACTTTTTATGTATGCCAATATACATATATTCGGATAATTACATCTATCAAAAAAGGATTTTGTTGAACGTTCCCGGTGAAGATATGGGCATGGTTTACCTCGGTGCCTACAAAGAGAGCTAAATCTAAAAGTACGGAATGACGACGTGTATGCGATGCCCTTGTCTTTGTGTGTCTTGCACGGACAGAAAAAGAGACGGAAAGTGCCACAGTTTAACAACCTCCCCCTGCTCTCTCTCTCTCTCTCTCTCTCTCTCTCTCTCTCTCTCTCTCTCTCTCTCTCTCTCTCTCTCTCTCCTCTCTCTCTCTCTCTCTCTCTCTCTCTCTCTCTCTCTCTCTCTCTCTCTCTCTCTCTCTCTCTCTCTCTCTCTCTCTGTCTCTTTCGCTCTCATTCTCTCTCTCTCTCCGTCTCTCTCCTGCCGGTTAATCTGCGCATCTTCTTGAAGTGGTCTATTACGGGTCAGGACTGTTAAACCAAAAGAGTTTCAGAAAAACAAAAAAAGAAACAAACAGAGTGCCCAGGTACAAAAGTGCAAAACGCGCCAGTGTTTTTTTTTGTGTGTTTTCTCCTCATTTTCATTTTGTGTCTTCATCTTTCCCACCACACCACCACCACCACCACCACCACCACCACCTTTACCACCACCACCACCGTGGTGTACACCCAGGAATCAGCACCTATAGCTGGGACACCTTGCGGGGCAGCAGGCGGGGTCGGGTCACGCGGGGGTCGGAGGACAGCGACGCCGAAGAGTCCAGCTTCATGCTGCTGGTGCGCAGCTGGTGGGGCTTCGGCGGCAGCGCCGGGGGGTCCGCCTGTGACGAAGACGAGGAGCACGACGAAGACTGGGCGGCCGGCGGCACCGACAGACTGTGCGGCAGCGGCACGGGACGGCGGCACGGGTTGTTGCGCTCGTACACGCTGTACGGCGGCGGCGTCTTGTTCTCCCGCCGCACCGGCTCCTCGGAGGCGGAGTTGGGCATGCTGAGGGGCAGGGCCAGCGCGGCGGCGGAGGCGGGGCCGTGGTCGGCGCCCAGGGTGCCGTACTCGGTGGCCGAGGCGTCGGACACGCTGCAGCGGCTCAGCGAGGAGATGCCGCTGCTGTAGCTGCCGGAGAGGACGGGCGAGGCGGAGACCAGCCCCGCCGACGGGCACTCGGTGGGGGAGGGCGTGAAGGGCGGCAGGGTGTTCTGGAGGAGGGGGAGACACGGGGAGACACAGCGAGCAGACGGGTAAGAGGGAGGGGATAGGGCTTCCAGTGGGATGGAGGAGAGCCTGGAGGCTGTGTTGGTGCAGGGGAGGGCGGAGGTTAAATGGTTAAATATAATGCCTTTTAAGGCTTAATCTTTGGGAAGAAGCCCATGAAATAATTCCTGTTTCGATGTCGATTCAGCTTCATTGGCTTTTTATTTCCTTGAGTTGAGCCCTAATTGTTGCAGCTTTTTCTCACTCAATGTCTTTAACAGTATATTATTGATTGATTAGAGATTACTGGGATATCGGTAAATACATTTAGTTTTTTTTGCATAATTTTTTAGCAAAATGTCCTAGGCTATGTCAGTAAAAAGTACAGTACAGAACATTACAGTCCTATGAAATATGGTATGATTAATTAAGTACAGTACGGTATAGTGTAATGTAGTATAGTATAGCATCGATAGTGTAGTGTATGATAGTGTTGGGGAGTAAAGTGTGCAGTGAAGTTGTGTCGTTACGTACAGCCAGTAAATATATACAATAGAGAACATTAGAATACTATTGTATTACAGCACAGTATAATATATAATAGTATAAGTTTAGTACTTTATTTTGCATAGTTCCCCTCTTGGAAGAATCAAGAGGGGAATTATTCATAAACAAGGGGAAGCAAAACAAGCAATACCTGAAAGACTGACTCAGTACGCACACAAACCCAAACACACACACACACACACACACACACACACACACACACACACACACACACACACACAGTCATATCTGATCTGTGTTCCATTCATTAGCATCCACTCGACAGCAGTGACAGCGGCTTGTGCATTTTCCACCGTTGTATTCCTTCGTAGTGTCTCTAATTACCAACCCCCCCCCCCCTCCCCTAACCTCCCCCCTCCCTCCCCCCTCTCCCCGACCCCCCTCACCCCTCTCTCCCCCATTGTCGACTCAATCTTCGACAAGGTTCCAACAACTTTCACATCTGTGTGAAGTCAAACATTGATTCTTTTTTTTTTTACGCCGAAACGCAGCGCCAGCCCACCAGTCGCGTTCGTCACCGCCGCCGGCGACCGTTTAGCTGCGTCACGGTGAGCGGCCGCGGCTGCTGACTCTGCGGTTAGCGGGGGAAGGAGAAAAAAAAGAACCGGCAGCAAGTAATGGAAGGAGTCACACAGCCTGGCGGGCCCCGCGTATCGAGTACGGTCGGGTTTTTTCCCCCCTCTCTCGACAGTTTGCTGATGTGGTGGCGGCGAAATAACAATAAGATACACTTCCTCCGCTTGAGAGATTGGATTAGTCTTCAACTTGTTCCCTTTTCCTTTGTTTGTTGTTGTTTTCCCTCTTTCCCTCTGAGCGATAATGCTACACCGCGATTATATTTGCTCACCCTATAATTGGTCTTTCGGTTAAGAGCACAATCAATCTCTTTAGCGTTATATCGCGTACGGCTCAGGAGATGCGAGCGTTTATGCTGGTGATGCTAGTGCTTCACAGTCACACGCACACACACACACACACAATTACACACCACTTCCGAGTTCCGACACAAACGAGCACTCGCTTGAACGGAAAACCGATTTTCGAACTGTATCTTTTCGCACTCTTGTCCATATTCAGTTCTCCCCACCCTCCCAAGTATGAATTCATAGACTCAGCGGGGCGCGGGAGCAGAGTGTCAGAGCGGGCGGTTTACGACGCGACACCGTCCGACCGATCCCGACCCTTTAACCCCGCCTGTCACCGAGAACTCGACGGCTACTAAACGTCTTCAGCGGGCGTTTTATCTACACGAGATGTAGCTCGTCTGAAGGCCCTCTCCGTGCCTTACGTGTGTGTGTGTGTGTGTGTGTGTGTGTGTGTGTGTGTGTGTGTGTGTGTGTGTGTCAGTGTGTGTGCGCGTGTGTACATGAGCGTCAGTGTGTGTGTGTGCGTGTGTGTATGTGTGTGTGTGTTTGTGTGTGTATATGTGTGTGTGTGTGTGCGTTAGTGTGTCAGTCAGTGTGCGTGTGTGTGTGTGTGTGTGTGTGCATGCGTGCGTGTGTCAGTGTGTGAGTGTGTGCGTGCGTGTGTGTGTCAGTGTGTGTGTGTGTGTGTGTGTGTGTGTGTGTGTGTGTGTGTGTCAGTGTGTGTGCGTTCGTGCGTGCGTGCGTGTCCGGTGACGGAGCCCGGTGGGAGCTTTATAGAGGAGTTGTCCCTGGCTGTTCTTTGATGGATCGCTCCGTGTGTCTCGTCAGGCGTCTACTATTGGCCAAAAGCATGTGCTCTCGGCCTGTCTGGCTCGCGCACACACACACACACACACCTGTGCGCGTATACGCACAAGCACACACAAACATGTTTGATTGACAGCGCTCTGCAAGCCGTCAGTCCCCCGCTCATGTTAGCAAGTCTTTCGTCTTTCTTCATTCCTTTGTCCATTCATCACTTCTCCACCCTCCTTCTCTGTCCCTCTTTCCAGCGTTTGTTCCTCCTATAGTTCGTCTTATTCTTTCATTATTTTACTCCGAGATGAATGCCAGAGAAAGCACTCGCCCACGATGGTCGTCAGAACGAAAAGTTTTTGAGGCGATAACGAGCGCAACGGACAGGAGCTGACGCGCCTCATCGGGGTTTCCAGAGACACGGCCGACGCCGGGGGCCACTCTGTTCATTCCACCCGTCTGAACCCAGGAGACACAGACAGGGAGGACAGGGGGAAATTAAAGAAAGAAAAAATGAATAGAAAGAAAGAAAAAATGAAATGAAGAAAAAAAAAAAATGAAAGACGAAGATCAAAATAATTAAAGTAAGACAGGACTGAGGGATGCACGTAAAGGAAAGATTGAAAGAAAGAAAAATAAGTGAAAGGAACCGAACAATTGAAAAGAACACTCAAAAAGAAATTGAGAACCGGGAAAAAAAAGGAAAGAAAGAAAAAGAAAAACGGAAAGGAACAGAAAGAGCACAAATACCTTCCTCTGACACCTCAAGACAGCTCCTCTCTAAACATGCCACCGGTGTGCCTCTGAACAGACAGACAGAGGGACACGCAGACAGACAGAGAGACAGACAGGTTGATTGATGGGGAGAGCACCCACCTTCTGAGGGGATCTGGACGTGAGGACGGGCGACTGTGACCTCATGTTCTTCACAGAGGAGCCTGGTGACAGCCGGGGGGGAGGGGTAGGGGAGAGAGGGGAGGGAGGGAGGGAGGGGAGGGAAGGAGGGAGGAGGAGGAGGGAGGAGGAGGAGTGACAGAGAGGTGAGGGACGGAGAGAGGGAGGGAGGGAGGGAGGGAGGGGGAGGTTTGACAGAGAGGGGAGGGAGGGAGGGAGGGACAGGAAGGACAAGAAGGGAGGGAGGGAGGTGATTGAGGGAGGGAGGAGAGGGACGCAGTAGAGGGAGGGAGGGAGGGAGGATGGGGGGGAGGGAGGGAGGGAGGGAGGATGGGAGGGAGGGAGGGAGAAAAAATATAAATTCAGAGAAAGAAAAACGTTTTTAGCAGCAGGATGAACTTTCAGCATGAGTCACTAGTCACAAATGAGCACACACACACACACACACACACACACACACACACACACACACACACACACACACACACACACACACACACACACACACAGCCCTGCACAACAAACAACACACAGAACACACAGAGAGGTGAGAAGGCCAGTGTGCTTGGAGCGCGCATGAGTCAAGTCACAGCCCGTATGCTGCAACAAGTCCTTTGAGCTGCCCAACGCGCCCGGCCCACACACAGCTGGCTCCTGCTCCGTGTGAACGACTCAGGGGCCAAACAGCGGCCCCAGCCTCAGCCCACTGCGGTGCCGAGCGAGGTGGAAGAGGCATGGCAAAGAGCAGAGGGAGGGGGTCGACTGTGGAGCGTCGGCGAAGAATGAACAGCGCAATGCAGCTAGGGGCGAGGGAGGGAGAGAGAGGGAGAGAGAGATGGGGGAGAGAGAGAGAGAGAGAGAGAGAGAGAGAGAGAGAGAGAGAGAGAGAGAGAGAGAGAGAGAGAGAGAGAGAGAGAGAGAGAGAGAGAGAGAGAGAGAGCGAGAGAGAGAGAAAGAGAGAGAGAGAGAGAGAGAGAGAGAGAGAGAGAGAGAGAGAGAGAGCGCGCACGCTAGCTGGTAAAAGTCAGAAGTCGGCGCAATGTTAGTTTACCACAGCAGTGGTAAGATTCCATTGTGATTGGTCGGATTACCTGTCAGTAAGCCTCTAGGAGGGACGGGGGGGCATTGGAAAGGACGCATGCCCTCTTTGACCTTATCTAGACATCACAGATCAACATTATGGTTACACAAGACAGGAATGGCAAACCAACACACAACACACACACACACACACACACACACACACACACACACACACACACACACACACACACACACACACACACACACACACACACACACACACAGACACACACACACACACACACACACACACACTGATGATGCGTGCGAACGCTGTGATGTATTTAATACATTATAAATCCGTGTAAAGATTTACTGCAGCCATCACTTTTGTTCAAACTTATTTCAAGTGCTAAGTGTCTGAGGAATAAAAGCCGACCAGCTACAGCTCGGCACACCCGCTCTAAATCAATTTAGGCTGCGGAGGAAAGGGAAGAAGAGGTGATAAAACCTAATTGTTACCGATGTAGGGAAACATTAACATGGTGCCGGTATGTATAGGTTGTATAGGTTATATATTTGCATACCGACGTCAACATTCGATCCCATTCGGGGGGGGGGGGGGTGCAGGGTTTCAAGACACTTTGAAGGTTTCCCAGACCAGTGATTTCTGACTAGTGCGGCGGCCATGTTGTTACACATTTGCCGGATCGATCTCTTGGCCTCCCCTGGCCTACCGCTGGGGCAGGAGACTGTTAAGTGGGCCAGGGTGTTTGACTCCCCGTCGAAGGAAACCGGGTTCGATTCCCCGGTCCACCTGTAGGCATCCTTGTACAAGATACTGCTTCTTCTCAACGACCTGTATCTGAATTCACTGTAAGTTACTTTGAATGATATTGTCTGCCTAAAGGTAAGTGTTTTAAGGGAGTGGGCTCATGAGCAAGGTACCTGAACAAATCCCACAAAACAAAGATGTGAGTTCAACGTTGCCATTGGTAGGACTGGTCCCTGTGTGTGTAAGTGGTGGAACAAGAGGAGTGTTTATGCTCAGGCTCTCTGGGTTGCAGCAGTGGCGGGTTATCCTTAAAGAGGGCTTTAGAAAAGGCAGGCTGTTGGGGCTTCAGTGCGATGATAACCCATTTGTTTTAGTTTATTTATTTTTCTGCAGGACCCCGGAGCCAACAATTAGAAGTTAACAGAGGGGAGAGAAAAAAGAATCTGCTGCGCTTTTAAACTTAGCTTAAGCAGGCTCCTTGTGAAGAATGTATCGGCCTGCTTCGTCCTCCTTGGCAGTTTGTATGAGATGTAAGGAGACTGAGATAAAAGGGGCTGGAATTTTAGGCGTTGATTCCTTTTTTTCTTTCCGTTTACTGTATAAGCTATGGGTAAAGTCCCAGAGTAAAGTCTGATAGAGAGATAAGGGGGGGGGGGGAGGGGAGAGAGTAAAGAGAGCCAAGACAGGAGATCTGCTAAGGTCTCACGATAACGCTGCACACAAGCATAAGTGTCGGCCTGAATTACCGCAGGAAAAAAACGACACGGGAAAAAAAAAACAGAAAATAATATATACAAATAAGGAAACCGCCCAGCAGCATTCACTCTACGGTGGTGCCTCGTAAACATCCACTTCCATAATCGAATACCGTGAGATGTGCTGGAAGAGGTGCTCTCAAACCTGCAGAACACAACCTCCTCTACCTCCTCCTCCTCCCCTTGCTTAATGTTTTGGTAGTAATCGGGACACTCTACCTCCAGAAGTGGCTAAACTCCTCAGGCGGGCTGAGGCTGACATTTAGAGGCGGCCGACAGATTTCCCCTCATATTTTTCCCCTTTTAAGTGTCCGGGTTTTTTCCTTTACGCCTGTATACATATTCTATTTTTAGGGCACACGTTAATGTATGCAGCTCGTCAACACGAAACCACAACTTGAAGGCAGAGAGATAGAGAGGGAAGCTAATAGATAGGCATCCGTACCTATAAATGTCACAGCCGTCCGTCAGGACAGCAGGAACTTGGCCTGCTGCTTTTACTAGCCTGCGTGATAATAAAACGCCGGGTTCATGCTTCTGAACGCGTGCACGCGTGTGCAACGAGCGATCGAAGCGATGAAAGGACAAACTGATGAATTAAAAGATAAAGAGACAACTAGTGACAAACCGAAGGCATC
>NC_079430.1:17108973-17111473 GCF_026213295.1 Gadus chalcogrammus
CCTCTCTCTCCCGTCTCTCTCTCTCTCTCCGTCTCTCTCTCTCTCCCGTCTCTCTCTCTCTCCCGTCTCTCTCTCTCTCTCTCTCTCTCGTCTCTCTCTCTCTCGTCCGTCTCTCTCTCTCGTCCGTCTCTCTCTCTCTCTCCCGTCTCTCCCGTCTCTCCCGTCTCTCCCGTCTCTCCCGTCTCTCCCGTCTCTCTCTCTCTCTCTCTCTCTCTCCCGTCTCTCTCTCTCTCTCTCTCTCTCTCTCTCTCTCTCTCTCTCTTTCTCTCCATCTCTTTCTCTCCATCTCTCTCTCTCCCTCTCTCCTCTCTTCAATTCAAAAAAGCTTTATTGGCATGAGAAATGAATTCACATTGCCAAATCAGGTGAACAATAAAGAGGTCAAAGTATAAAATGTTAAATACAATATATATATATTTATACATGTATATATATATACATCAATAGATAAAAAGTCTCTCTCTGCCTCCACCCGCCCGGCCCCCCAGCATCCCTCCTAAACACTCTAACCACAAATTGGCGCTTCTCTCGGCCGCTGCAGCTCGCAAGCATCCTGCCCAGTTAGCCGCTAACCGCTAGCGCCGGTAGCTCTATCATGCTAGCGCAGCAGATAAACCCCCCCCCCCCCCGCTCAGATAAGAAACTGCATGGGCTATAATTCAGCCCAGTCTTTATGGGGGTGGACCGGGGCCATCTTTATAAGGCCAGCACCTGATACCAAGAGCCCAGCCCAGGGGGGGTGGGGGGGAGTGTATACGCTTCCATAAATGTCTCCGTATATTCTTACTTTTTATGATAGTAGATCAGGTGGAGGCAAAGAGCCTCGAACGAGAGTGGAGATAGGGGGGAGGGAGAGGAGGAGAAGGGGGGGAGAGAGAGAGAGAGAGAGAGAGAGAGAGAGAGGAGAGAGAGAGAGAGAGATGAGAGAGAGAGAGAGAGAGAGAGAGAGAGAGAGAGAGAGAGAACGAGAGAGAGAGAGAACGAGAGAGACAAAGAGACAGCGAGAGAGGGCAGAGCATTTGATATTCACACTTTTGGGGATGAGGGAGGCAATCCTGGCTGCAGCTAGACTGGACAATAGATAGTCTTAAACGGCGAGGAGGCATACTTCACAGCACTGTTATCATCTCTCTCTCTCTCTCTCTCTCTCTGTCTGTCTCTCGCCCCCTGGCCTTCCCTGCCTCTACCTCCCTCTCTCATCTCAGACCCCCACTCCTTCCTTTTCCTGGCAGTGTCCCTCTCAAAAGCCGCATTTATCTGGGCCCACTCAGGCCTTTCCACTTTCCATCACAGTTCGTTTTGTATTTCTCTCTTTTTTTTCCAAATTCCCCTTAAAGACCGCCCTTCGTTCCCGTCCTTCCATCGTCCTCTTCCTCACTCGCTCCCCCCGTTATGGCTATCGTCTTCCATCCCGGCCGGACGCGAGACATCGAACCCGCTCCGAGGACGGAGGTGACACCGCGCCGACCGGCGGTGAAGTATTTTTAAACCGTCACTTCCCCTTGATGGATCGGTCACGGCATCCCGCCTCCACGGACGCAACTAGGTCAAGAGAGTCGGCGGAGCTGGGGGGGGGGGGGGGGGGGGGGGGGGGTGTTGCTGGGGGGGGGGGGTTGGGGAGGGGGTGATGGGGGATTAAGCGGGGGGATTATTTTCTCCTTTTTTTCATTCGGTAATTTAATCGAGGATGCGTGTTGGGAAATCGCCATGAAGGGAACGTTTAGCGGACATGACCTTGGCATTATCCGTCTGTGTGTGTGTGTGCGCGCGTGGGTGTGCGCTTTCCTTTTTGTGTGGGCAGGTGCGTGTGTGTGTGGTTTTGTGTGTGTTCTTGTGTGAGTGTCTTTTTGTGTGTTTGTTTTTGTTTGCGTGTTTATGTGTGCTTGTGTGTGCGTGTGTGTTTTTTGTTGTGTTGGGTGTGCGTGTGCTTTTGTGTGCGTGTGCTTGTGTATTTGCGTGTGCTTTTTGTGTCTATATCTGTGCGTGTGTGTCTGTGCGTGTCTATGTGTGCGTGTGACTGTGTGTGTGTGTGGGGGCACGGGCAGGCGTGTGTGTGTCTTCCAGTCTCTACGAAGCAGTGTTTGGTAATCCGTAAGGAGTACTAAGGACCTCGCCAACTGTACGAGGAAGCACTGGGTAAGGCAGGGGACCCCGTCCGGGTGAGTGTGTGTTTGGCGTCCGCACCGGTGCGCGTGCCTCGCTGCGGGGTCTTACCTCGGGCGCTGGACGGGGCTGAGCTCGTCACGTTAGGCGAGGCGGAGTGGTTGGAGCTGAGGCTCGAGGTAGAGGGGCTGGGCTGTAACCACGACGACATCATCAACAACAACAACAACAAAATCATCATCAGCAACAACAGTTAGGATGCAATTGGGGCCATTCCTGAGAAACGCTGTTTTGAAATTGTTTTTATTATTCATGCTTTGTGTTGTTTTGCCTTGATGGCCAAACAGGAAAGATGAACAGGAAAGTGAGGTAGAGAGGTTAGGGAACGACATGTAAA
>NC_079430.1:17113973-17133973 GCF_026213295.1 Gadus chalcogrammus
GGTAGACAGGATGGCAGGGTCACTGAACACATCAAAACACAGCCAGCCTCCCTCCCCCCCTCCCTCCCTCCCTCACCCCCCCACACACACACAAACACATACACACTGAGGCACGCACACACACACGCCTGGCGGACATGAACACATCTCTGTGTGGGCTCCAGCCCCGCCTACGAGTGGAGAGAAGGAGCAACAATGGTGGAGAGGAATGATAGAAAGGTCAGGAGTGTTACAGCAGGAGGAAATAGAAGTGAATCCCGTTGGCCTTCAACGCGCTATGACAGGAAGAAAAATATAGATGTTCATGAATTCATATCCCAATTATTGTATAGGCCCACGGTACACATCTCTGAACGGGCAAATGGGAGTCCGGCAAGTTGTATTCCTCTGAAAAACCAGGCGAGAATACTGGGAAATGTATTCTCTGAACAAGCAAATGATTATACTGGGAAAAGCGAATTTCATTTACTTTGCTATGTTTATCGGTTGTCATGAGATTAGAGTGCTTTAGAAATGACAGCAAATGCGCTCTGATCAGAGGATAGCAGAGAAAATAGAGATGAACATGCAGACCGGATTCTGAGAACGGACAATCGTGGGTCTTTCATAAACAAAAGAAAACATTGGCGGAATAGAGGAGACGAAAGTAAAGAAGGGAAAAGGAGAGACGAGAACGGAAGAGAGAATAGAGTAAAAGAAGAAAGGAAAAGAGATGAAAAGAGACGAAAGATAATAACAGCAGTGAGAGAGTGATTAACGCGATGCAAGCAGAGAACAGAACCAAAGAGAAGATACTTAAAGAGGAGAGGAGACGGGAGAAGATGGAGTAAATGTGCACAGAAGAGAACATAAGGGAGCCGGATCAAACAGAAGCGCAGAGAAGAGTGATTAACATGTGGGGAGAGACGAAGAGGAGAGGAGTAGTGTGCATCCATGTCTGTGTGTCTGTGTGTGTGTGTGTCTGTCAGTGTCTGTATATGTGCACGTGTGTGTGTGTGTATGTGCGCATGTGTGTGTGCCTGTGTGCGTGAGTGTGTCTGTACGTGTGTGTGTGTGTGTGGGAGTGCATCAGCATGTGCTTGCGTGCGTGCGTGCGTCGTGTGCATGTGCTCGTGTTCGTGAGCTTGTACGTGCGTGTGTGCGTGCGTGCTCGCGCGTGCGTGGGCTGTCACCTGCGTCGGGCCACCCCCCCCCTGCCTCCCTCTGGACTGATGATGTTGGGCACCGAGTTCCTGCACGTGCGCGGGCTTCCGTTGGTGAAGTGCACGGGACTGGCGCGCACGTACGCCGGAAACTCCTGGAGGGGTGAGAGTGGGAGGGAAGTGCAGCGAGTGATTAGTCACTTGTTTAGGAGGAGGGGGAGGGGGAGGGATAATTATGCAGATGAGAGCAACATGCCAGATGAGAGGTTGGTGTGTGGTAACGAGGAGTCACAACGCGAGAGGAGGCCCCGGGCCCTAAAGTGTGTGTGTGTGTGTGTGTGTGTGTGTGTGTGTGTGTGTGTGTGTGTGTGTGTGTGTGTGTGTGTGTGTGTGTGTGTGTGTGTGTGTGTGTGTGTGTGTTTTTGTCACTTCAACCCAAACCCTCAAGGGACTGGGTCAATTAGAGTGCCCCCCCCCCCCTCACCCCTCTATCCCTCGTTCCTTCCACAAAAATACAAAAATAATAAATAATTCCATATTTTTTGTTTTTTAACTGTTCTACCCGAACAATATTACTACCGTTTTTTTTTTTGCCGTCGTTATGTTTTATGCTCTTGTGTTCGATGATATCGGCAGAAAGTTGGATTATTTCTTATTTTACGACATCTCTCTATGGAAATGTCAATTGCAATTTCAGCATCAGTATAAAATATTCAGACAGAAAAAATAACGATGTTGTGTGTACGTGGGGACATTTCTCGGTGGGCTTACCTGTATTCCCAGACTGGACTTCATGAGGTGGAACTGGTCCACCAGCTTCTTATGCAGAGGCCTCATATCCTGAGGGACGTACTTCTCGTGCACGGCCAGACCGTACTCCAGGATGTGCGCCTGCAAGTCAACGCGGAAACCCTCTCGGTTAACATCAAACGGGCTGATCGGTGCGTTTATCACGCAGCATCGTTCTAGGTCAACGACAGCGCCGTGCGGTGCTTTGTATGTATCAAGGATTATTTATTCAACAGAAAACGTGTATCTTAGAGCGGCGATGCGTGTATAAACAATTACGGGAAGCAGGAACGATGTGATGCAAAATAAAGAACACGCGTTGGAGCCCGATCGGCGGCACGCGTAGAATAAAATGAATCTGACCTCAATTCAACACAGAGCGGGAACATACGGCTAGTCTGGCTACTCTGGGTGCTATGGGGAGTGCAGTACGGGGGTGTAGAGGGAGGGGCTTTGACTCCCAGATGAAGCGGTTCTGGCTTCGAAGACCAATGTGTCCACGGCCTTACCTGCGGGCCTCCTGGGGCCGCATGTTCGAACTCCTGCCTGCTCCTTAGAGACCTGAGGCTGAATTCACTGGAAGTCTCGTTGGGTGAGCGCATCGGCCGAATAAGAAGAATAATGATCCCAGGTAAACGTTAAAAAGCCCGGCGATAGTTTTATTTTCATTTTCCTATATTTTTCTTTCGGTTGATACAGGTCGAAACTGGATTACGTGCTGGATCTCTTCTCTTCATACAAAGTCGATTCCGATAAACGTGTACGCTAAATTATTAAAAAGTTACGCTAAAAAAAACTGAAGCAATGTTGCAACCAAGCGTGGTCTTCTCCACCACTGTTCTGCCTGGACCGAGGTCCCCCCGTAAAGCCCCTATAGGGACCCCCCAGGGGCCCGACCCCCCCCCCCCGCCACTGACCTGTTCGAACATGAGCTCCCTCAGGCGGGTGATCTTGTCCCCGTCCTCTGGGTGGTTCATCACGTAGTCCTTCACGAAGAAGGCCTGGGTGGGACAGGGAGAATGCACAACATCAACCTCTAGTTGCTTTGCACACACACATTGAAACTTTACCCACAGATGCACGCACAAAGACACACACACCGACATAGACACTGAATCTTTACATACAAGCACACAGGCAGACTGAATTTTTACAGACACACACACACACTGAATCTTTCCACGCATGCATACACACAAACAACCGCAGACCAACACAGACACTGAATCTTTGCGCACACCCACACAGACACCCACACACACACACACACACCCACACACACACACACCCACACCCACACACACACACACACACACACACACACACCTGGTGGTGGAACGATGAGATTTTTCTGCACTGCAGTTTGTCCTGGACTCATATTAGAGCACAGCGAAGTGAATTAGTGCCTTGCCATTAGTGTGTCTGTGTGTGTGTATATATAGAGCGTGTTATTGTGTGTAAACGCTCGCTGGGCGCATCCACAAACGGTCGGCCTTGTTTTAGACGGAATGAGATTAGTCTTCGTAATCGCACAAAACGAGATTCAGGAGATGCATTTGTTCTGCTTAGACATAATGAGTAAGTGTTTACACATAATATTACGCCTTTTTTTTCTCCCACAAATATTTACTCTTCTAAAATGATTGTCAAGTGGTAACGACTTCTTGAAACAAGGCTTATGCATCTATTTCATCCAATCAGAAGTGTTTTCAACTTTAGCCCAATCACATGAGATCTACAATTATCTCTTTGATTAGAACACAGCTCTTTCTTAAAATGCCTGGTAGCAGCTGAGCCTTAAGTGAATAGTGTCTGACACCACTACATCAACAGCACTCTATCAGAAACTGTCTGGTGACTCTCTGGCCCGAGTAAAAGTTACTTCACAAGAGAAAGTCATTGTTGCCACCAAAAACATGCTGTTTTACAGTGCTACTATCCATAACCCAATACTTGACACACACACACACCCACACACACACACACTCGATTACAATGAAACGATTTTTTAAAAACACTGAATAAAAAAACGTCAACGGATATAAGAGGGGGAAGATGCACCAAATCGGCGAGAGAAAAACGAGAAACCGATTCCGGAATCTTCCCTTGAAATACTCTGGGAGAAAGGACAAAGGAATACAAATAAGGCGAAGCTCAAGGAAAAGATCAGGGTGGCTTTCAAGGACCAAAGACAACCTCCAATCTCCAAAGAAACAGATCCGGTCGCGCGGCAGAGGGGGAGAGAGAGAGACGTGAGAGGGAGAGAGAGACAGAGAGGGAGAGAGGGAGAGAGAGAGAGAGAGAGAGAGAGAGAGAGAGAGGGAGAGAGAGAGAGAGAGGGAGAGAGAGAGAGAGGGAGAGAGAGAGACGTGAGAGGGAGAGAGAGAGAGAGAGGGAGAGAGGGAGAGAGACGGGAGGACCTCCACGGCTTCAAAGAACACACACAATCAGAGGTTCCAACCGCATAGCCACGTGCCATCACTTCCTGTCGTGCACGTGTTGTGTGTGTGCACGAGCAAACGCACCTCATCAAACACTCACACGTGGATGGGCACATGCATTCATATCCCCATCCCACACACTCACGCAGTTTCACACACACACACACACACACACGAAAATAAATGCACCCACCTAGACACTCACGTGTGGACCCGCACACACACACACACACACACACACACACACACACACACACACACACACACACACACACACACACACACACACACACACACACACACACACACACACACACACACACCCTCTAATCTGTGAATGACAAAGTGACTGTCTGTGGCCTGTTGGCCTGTTTCTGTATCCGGCTCTCCCGACCTCGTCTGCTGATGCAGATGTCATGTATTGACGGCCCTAATAAGACACCTGATCTTTTGTGACAGGAAATGACAAATCCTCGCACACTAGGATTATCGGAAACAAAATGGCAACCCCATTGCGACTCGTATTGTTGCGCATGAAAGGCGGGCCTTTCTCTTTTAAATGTTTTTTCATTTAACGGCAGAAAGTATTTTACTGAGAGGCGCCAAATGAAATTTGCGAAACCTTTAGGGCGCGATGCATCAATAACTGAGTGGAGTGATGGAGATTTCTCATCTGCGGAGAGGGGGTGAGGGCAGAAGCATAAGGACGTCACCATGGCAAATCTCATCTTTAAATCATTATGGGATGTCCAATTAGGAATGAAGCACCAAAGGGGGGGGGGGGGGATAAATCAGACAAGATCCCCTCCCCCCCCAAGGATTTCTAAATCAAACCCAAGCTCATAAATCTGAATATTAATAAATGCAGTTTCATTTATGTATTATTTTTGTGTGGTTTGTTGCGGGGCAAGACGCCACTGCTGTCAATCTGTTATCTGCAAATTAATGAATAGATTTATGTTAGGCGGGTTACCACGGGCATCCATATTTTTCTAATGTTTTTCCCTAGAATAAAAAGAGCATTGTCGGGTGTGCCGGGGCGATTCGCCTAGCAAGCAGATTAGCAGTTCAGATTTATCTCACTCCATTTACCATGGCGACTCACGCTGTGATGCTAACCTGGAGCCAACTCGGTACATAGCAGGTTAGCTCTGAGATAACCACGCCCATGGCTGCCATTCCAACATGTTTCAAACGGCGACAAGCATATCAAAGTTTAAAGTCAGCTTTATTGGCAATTCCAAAATATATGTAAGACACAGAGGAATCGAAATTGCGTTTGTATCCCAAAATTATTGTATTCCAAGCATAATAACAATCAACTTAACCTGACGTGTCTAAATTTAAGCGATTGGGGATTTCTATATACAGATGTGTTATCCCATGCCAAAAATAGGCTGTTTAAGAAGTGATTTATGTGACACTTCTGAACAAAGTCCCTTTGTCAGTCTTCGGAGCGCAGTTTGTTCCCTCCTAACGGTACCGTAGCGTAGCCACGTCACATAGCGGTGCCGTATCCAAGCCATCGTGTGTGGAACCCCACAGTTTTCCCCAAATTTAACATCACTAACAAAGGAGAAAAAATCTGTGGGATTACTTTTTATTGGAATGAGTCGGGCCGACACACTCTCACTCACACACACTAAGGAAAGGAGCTACAACGGATAACACTAAAGACCCAACACGATTTAATCCAACATATAATCAAATGTAACAGTATCACCTGTGATGCACTTTGCATGTGCCAATCAATGTATAAATCACGACAAAAAATCCATAAATAAGCAAACTGGTCCCAGTGCTACACACCACACAAACATTGAGGCAAACGCAAGATGGCGTCCACTAGTTCCGCAGGGCTGGCCTTTCTCTGAAGTATACAAAGTATACCAATACTAGCACTGATGGTGGCTTTTGAAGCCCATTTTCCAGCTCTGACCTGTCCGGAATCGATTGAACTTGTTCCTTGAGATTGAACATGCCGACAGTCCAGCGAGAAGTCCGCTTGAGTCGGAGCTTTGATTTAACCGTATGCTAGTTCATACCTTTGAGTTAGCATTAGCGTCAGCGCTAATGGCCCGGCAACAACAAAAAGGCCTGTCGCTTGCATCGATCCGAATCAAAACGACTATGTCGCCCCCCTAATACAATGCATTCTGATCTTTACTAAGTCTAATCTTGAGCGAGATGTCTAATGGTGTCGTTTTTCAATATAATAATGGTTAGGATAAGGACCGGTTTTCATTTTTTTCCCCGAAGCTCTTAAGGCGATTTCTCTGGAGAAGCGTTATGTTGGACACACACCAGAATATACACACACGTGGATGCACACACAGATGGAACTCCACACATGCTCACAGTGTCTTTCACACACACACACACACACACACACACACACACACACACACACACACACACACACACACACAGACACACACACACAGAGACTGAGAGCCAGCCGGTGGGAAAGTTTGGTTGCTACGCGACGTGGAGAGTGAGTCTCTCCGTTCACACACACACTTGGCTGACGGTAAGTGCCATCTTATTGAGTAGATTATTTCTTTTGGTGCATTTCTTTTCTTCAGGTTTTGTCTCTCTGCTGTCCTTTTCCAGAACATACTAAACCCTTCTCCGCTTCTCCTGCTACACTAGCACCACACCGATTCAGAGAAGGAGCGATTAGCGTCCCGCGAACCACCGCACGCGATGCGCAGATCTTCTTACGGAACACAATTGCGCTTTGTACTGTTTTTGTTTCCTTCATCCCTTCTCTACAATCCCGGGTAATTTTCCAAGGTAATTTTCCCGTTCTGCTTTCTTTCCCGCTCCGTTTCAGGAGCTTAGGCATCCCGCTGTCGGCTATCCTTCGAACCCCAACCCTCGTTCCCCAGGGTGCGACAGTTGCTTCTCTAAGTTCCATCTTGGCATTACCTTCGCTCCCCCCCCCCCATCGTCCTCGCGTCAGTCTGATATCCATCCCCGGCCTCCCGGTTAATTTCCTGCCCCCCTATCAGCCATCCCCCCGCCCTAACCCCATCATGCATCCATCCATCAGGACCCTAATGACCTTCACTCCCGCCGCTGCCGGCATCCGTCATCTATTCGTCTGGATCAGCTAATTCAGCCGCCAACCGGCCGCTCTCGTCTACGCCGTCGGATGGCGCCGAGCCAGTCCTCCACCTATCACATCCATCAGCACCCACCCACTCACCCCTCCCTCCCTCCCTCCCTCCCTCCCTCATCGATGACACCCTGTCTGTTTGTTTTGCCATCAGACCGCCCTTTTCTTCTTATACACACATTAAAGGCTTAGTTATGGTTCCGTGTTGACGCAACCACGCTAGGGCTGAACGATTTGGGGGAAATAATCAAATTGCGATTTTTTTGGACCAATATTGCGATGGCGATTTAATGTGCGATTTTTATACTTTATTAAGTTCCTTATGTTGCGTATTATTCACTTAAAAAGTAAATAAATCATTCTTTAGTATGACCAACACAACATTGGAAGCAGTCAACATAAAAGCTGCTCTTTCCTTTAGGCCAGGCCGATGTGTGAGATTAATTTATATTATTAACTTCTTTATTTTACTATTGAATTGTAAAATAAAAATAAAAATAAATGAATCGTACTGATTTCAGTACGATCCATTTCAGTACGTTAGTAACGGTAACAAATCCCTTTTCTTTTTCTTTCTTTTTTATCGCAGCCTTTTGCGATTTGCATGCCGCGTTCTATTACATCGCGATTTCGATTTGAATTCATTTAATCGGTCAGCCCTACGCAACGCGAGAGGGTTTACAGATCCATCACCTCCCTGCGGACCCTCCTTGCGTTCACCGCAAGAGCCGGAACAAAGCCTCCCAAAAAGTGTCACCTTGCATTGAGGCAACGCAGCAGCAGGGGCTGTGATTGGTCCCCTAACGTAAACCCTACGTAACGCCGACGCAGAGCCAAAACAGGTTCACGACTGCGTCGAAGCGACTGCGTGGTCATTGCGCTGCGTCAACGTGGAACAATAACGAAGCCTTAAGTTCCCGGGCTGTTTATTTAATCTCTCACCTGGTAACCTAAGAGGGCCTATGTCATGCGTCTTAGTCCTCCAAACATCCTCCCCTCAGTCAGTCCCTCCCCCCAGCCTCTCTCCATCCCCCCCCTCCCCCCCTCCCCCCACACCCCCTTCTGGAATCAATCCACCTTTCCAATTCATTTATGGATCTATCCGTGCTTGGACGCACCGATCGATCATCAATCACGGATCCATCCATCTCTCCCTTCCCCGCCACCCGTACCATCATTCGTCTGTCCCGCCATCCCTCCGTGACGCCATCCGTCTGTTCAAGTCACGAACGCATCAAAATCCTCGGTTTATGCACCGATCAATCATCGATCATTGATCCCGCCCTTCCTCCCTCACTGCCCGCCTCCGTTTTCCTGGAACCGCCCGGACCACCACCCATCCCCAAACCCCCTCAGTCCATCCATCCTTGCCAGCCATTCCATTATTTTCTGGCCACTCATACCTCCAACCCTCTCTCCAGCCGCCAACTTCACCCGTGCATCCCTCCCTCCCTCTATTTATGCACATCTCCTTCCATCAACCGTTCACCCATCCATAGCTCAATCCAGACAGACCATCCATTGATCCATCCATCTGTACCCCCATCCAGCACCCCCCCGTCCCCCCCTGTCCCTCCCTACCTCCTGGTAGCGGGCCAGACCCCCGTTGACGGCGGCGTCCACCACCCCGTTGAGGCACATGGTCAGGGGGTTGACGTTCTGCATCTGCCGGCTCTGACACTGGCTGATCAGCGTCCGCAGCTGCAGGTTCTTGTTCTCGATCACCTCGATGGCGTTCTCCAGCGGGCTCACCTCCACCTGGGGCGGAGAAGATCAAACGAGGAAGGGGGGTGTGAGGGGGGCGAGGGGGTTTTATCAATAGCTAGCACCTAGCTACAAAATGGCTACCCAGTCCCAGACACAACACGTCTCGCAACAATGAACTGAAAAAAATGAAATAGTTAACAAGGATAGTTACTAACTAGTTACCAACCCTTACCCTAAATAGGGTTAGTTAACCCTAACTCTAAGAATGAGCAATTACCCAAGAAACAATTACACCTAACCAAAGAAAACACAAGCTCCGAGCCTGAAAAACATGAGCACTATAAAACAGTACAAAGCCGTAGAAACGCATCAGCTTGCATAGAGGATACATCTTGACTTCAAACGTCGGCCTCTTGTAATGGTAAACATCCTATAGTACGACCTCTCGCCTGCTCCTTAACAGCTCGTCTCTATGTGATAACAACATAGAGACGAGGGGCTGTGTAGGATAACAACAAGTCCCCTGAAGGACTAAACAGGGAGAACACGCTCAGATGGACAGCCGTGTCTTGTGCGAGCCTTTAATCATTTATTCTCCAGCATACATCCAGACCTTAAAAACCAACACTGCTCATTATTTTCTTCCCGGTTCTACTTCCTTGATCAATTTTACTTTAGCATAACAGCCGTCGAATAACGAACACGATCCATACTTTTCCACCGCGGGCTACGGCGGTATGCCAGAGCATACACGTGCGCGGCTTACCGGAGGGGAAAGGGACGAGGGGACAGCAGCTGTGCTTAAAACGGAAATTAAACAACAAGCAATTCAAAAACTCCCACTCCTCTGAGATACGAAGGGAGAGCTGAGGATCTGACATTCAGAGCAGACGAGGGGATTTAGCAGGCCGTTGAGGGATGCCCCCCCCCCCCACACCGCCCCCCCAAACCACCACCACCAGCCTCGATCAGTAACAGCCGTCACACATGACATAAACACCGCCCAACTGCTAAAGACTGACAGCAAGAGCTGCACATTTTGGATTTCAAAGCAAAATAAGGGAAGGAGACGTATATTTCCGGGGGGTTTATAAGCGGGGGGCTTTAGATTTGTGTAATCGACACACACTCAATGAGGGCCTTGATCCCGAAAGGATCACGTGAATACGGCTGATGTGATTCCAAGAATGTATTATCTCTGGATCGTATTTTTACATGGAGTATCAATTGTCAGCTGAAGATGTAGCAAGTCGAGCCCCGTTTCAAAGCGATTCGAGTTCTGAATCGTTAGTAATCTGAACAACCAACGGCGTCTCAGAGATAGTGACGGAGTTGGTGTCTAATCCCGCGGGGAAGCTCTGGCGGGAGAAGCCATTTTGCCCGTAAAGACATGAAGGTCAGTTTGAATCCAGTGAACTGCTGTCAGTTTGTCGAACAACGCGCTTTACACCTTCAAATATGAAAGGCCCAGATGGCTTCATGGCTAACGGAAAATACTGAAGACCTTGGACATCACTTACATAATAATATGATACTGTTGGCAACAAGGCAGTATTATAGAGTAGCGATGGGTCCTCGAAAAAGCTCAGAGCCGAAAGCTACTGTGCTTGATCCCTGATGTCAGCTGCCTACCTTGGGGCCCACTCGAGCAAGTATGGGAGAAATTAACCATTACCTTTTATATTAACTATGAGTATTATCAGCCCTAAATATCATATAGATACACTAATAGTGGAAAGCAGCAAAATCACCTCTGAATTCATAGAAGAGCCTCACACGGCGCCAGAGAGTCCGGGGCCAAGGCGTACTGACGTCCGCCTATTGTTTAGATTAACTGCGGATGATGACCACATACTTAAAGGAATGTATGGCCGGCCTTACCATGAAAGGCGTTCTTTTCTTTCGGAGTACCATATGTAAAACAGCTTTGTTGGAGAGAATAAAAAAGACCGGGATCGGAAAAGCTCGGCTTTGTTTGCGGGTAGCAATAAAGTCTCTGTCAATACTCCATCCGGACTCCCTGATTCCTCATGCTCTCTTAGTTAGTTGAAGTGATGGAACTCGGTTATTTCGTACCACACAAGAGGATTTGATCCCTACAGTGCTTCTCCGTGGCATATATGGGACTTCAAGATACCCATCTGAAATCACTTTTAAGTTTCACGCCTTCCCTAAATTCCTTTGCCGAATAATTCCATCCGTACACGAGTCGTCCGCGGATGCTGCTTGCTACATAGCAAGCCTTAGCATTAGTGTCTGAGTTATGTTGAGTTTCAGTTGGTCAACTGGATACAGTCGGGTTGTTGGGGTGTTGTAGTTTCTTACCAACTCTCTTTTGTCCACCTCGAACCATCTTGAGATGCCGGGTAGACTCTGCACCAGAGTGAGTGTCGTTCTCTCCACCCATAAGCTCTGCAGGGAAGGATAAAGACAACCACGCGCACACACACACACACACACACAAACACATGTTCCATACGAATGAGCTTCAGTGAACACATTTATATTGGGTGTACAGATAGGGTGTTATTCAACTGATTATATTAAACATTAACCCACATTTGTAGCTCGGCTATGAATGAACTTCAGAGAAACAGAGGGCATGCCGCCTCACTAATCACTGCTGTAAGGTATATTATTTGAACGCAACACACCATGTATCTTTGTCTTAAGGCTAAACAACATAATTATCAACCAAGCGATCTTACAAGGTCATAAATGAGAACACTTTCTCTACAGCACCGAAACTAGCGTCAGCAAATTATAGATCATAAGAGAGACCATAATGTATATATGCTATGATAATGTATAAGCTAGGCCTTCTCACCATTATAAAGTCAAGGACAATTTTCTTGAACAACTGTTTTTTATCTGGAGGTACTGACGGTAATTGATGTGTAAACTATCAAAATATGATCGATATTTTAGTGGTGCGTTCCTGGTTCTTTGATAAATCTGGTGATCTTTTTAATATGTTCAATATTTTAGAAATTAAGGATTTGTTATTTTTCCTTTCAGTCAATCTGGTGCAACCAGCGCAAATGGTTCTTTAATTCTTAATATATCCATGATGACAATACTTACACTTATTGATTTTAATGTGTTTGCCAACGGTGAACAACAAAGAACAACACAGCAGCATAACAAGACAGAACAAAACCCAAAAAATAAAAAGGACGATGTTGTGCGATTTGTTATTTGCCAGCTAACACCCTGAATCGCTTGGGTGGTGGAAATGATCCAGTTAAAGTACTCTGCGATGAGGCCATCACACCTTGTCGCGGTAATTCACACCACGTCACGATGCAAAGGATTCTTATCACACATGCTGCTCACAACCCAAGGCGAGAAAAACTTGTGTGTGTGTGTGTGTGTGTGTGTGTGTGTGTGAGATATTTAAATATCAAAACAGCTGTATGAATTGTGATATAACGTGTTATACTAGGATTTTATACAGCAAGAGCTAACCTTGTTGGAGGAAAAACATTTGCTTGTGTATATGTAAATTTGTATGGTACAAATGATTGTAACCAAAATATGGTGTGCATATGAGATGAGAAACGAATGTGGTGCAAGAATTGACAGGGGAATTTTCGGTGTGTATGTGTGCTTGTGTGGGGGAGTGTTTCAGCATCGTTGTGTGTGTCGAAGTTGTTGCTGTGGGTATGTGGGTGTGTGTGTGTGTATGTGTGTGCGTGTGTGTGGGTGTGAGTCTGTAAAGTGTAGAGCTAGCATCCAAGTTTAATTAGCAAACTCTGGATTCACCATGAATAAAACATTCCCCTTCTATAGTGTACTTATACTTGATACCTGAACACCAGTTCAAACCACCCCAACTCCCACCAGAAAAACCAATCGATGCGAAAGGTAGCGAGGAAGAGGAGCAGGAAGAGGAGGAGGAAGAGTAGAGGGCAATGAGAAGAATAAAAATAGAAAATGGAGGCTCTTGGTTTCTATAACACAGAGTGTGAAATACGGAAGGAATAAATTGAAAAAGTAGATACAAGGAGAGATAAAAAAACAACAACTATTTTTTCTTCGAAAAAGTAAACGATTTATTTACCGTTTAAAGTCCCAGTTGTGTTTTTCGTTATCACGATAATGTACGAAGCGGCGGCTACGTGTTCGGCGGGAATCGTCACGACGATAAACGACACAACAAAACGATAAACTGTATTCTCTTTCTTCAGTTGGTGATTCGGTTTGTCCCCTATTTCGACTCCCCCCTCTCTACCACACACACACACGCAGACGCACACGCACACACCTCCTCCCCTCCCCTTACCTTGAACTCGTTCTCCTTGTCCTTGGTGCCTTTGTGGAACGGCCGATCGTAGCGGAAGCGCCAGATGTGGTTGAACTTGTAGAAGCTCTTGATGTTGTCGGGCACGCCGTCCCGCTGCAGCACGTCCTGGCTCTCCGGGATGGGGGTCACGGCGTAGATCTGCAGGTCTGGGGGTCCCCCGGAAGTCAAGGCCGAAAACTAATTGCCTGGGTGGCGAGGGTGGGCGGCCGGGAATAACCGAAAGGCGAAGGGAGGATCCGAGCGAAGTTGGACTGTGGACGGTCTAGACTCACACATGATGGAGGAGGAGGGATTTAACTAAGTGTAGATAAAACTGGATGGATATGCAGACGCAGAACGAGACCTAGGTAGATAAAAGGTAGGTGGGCGTTTAATTTAATATGCAGAGGAGGTGTGTAGGGGTGTGTGTAGGGGTGTTGCAGTACGGGTGCTCTGACAGAGTGGGTTACAGCTTTCCTCACTGAAAATTGTAATTAGTTGAAAAGAAATCTCACAGACACACACACACACACACACACACACACACACACACACACACACACACACACACACACACACACACACACACACACACACACACACACACACACACACACACACACACACACACACCTAACAGACGGCCTTGAAGAGATTAGCAGGTATTTTTTTCTTCACATTCTGTATTCATTAGAAAAAAAAACATAAATTAAAGAATACATATTCATAATTTAATGATGATTTTCAAACCAGAAATAAAAGTGTAAACCAGGTGAGGCTTAAGAGGCAATACGGCTCCACCACGACTGGCCTGTCCTTCAGTGGCCCCTACTGTACCATCTTCTCCCCCCCCCCCCCCCCCCCACCGGCTCCGTTAACCACAGGAATATGAATTAGCGCAGCTAGCCCCCCGCGCGCTATTAGCATGCATGAGCGCGCGCCACCGTAGCCGAGGATATTGATGTCCGAGCGATACGGGGGAGATCGTATTGATCGAACATTACAGGCAGACAACATACATGAGTGTTAGCGCATGAGTTTATCTGCTGCCCCCCACGCAGACACACACACATGGAACACACGTCCTAACCCCCCCGCCTATAAAGACACACACGGACGGACGTGGACACGCGTACCAATTCGTGTGCAGTAATGCACACACGGTCGCACACAACGCGCAGACGCACACACACACAGTTCTCTGCTCCCCTCTCTCCCCACTCTGTCTCCTCCTTACCCTCCCCCCACTTTGTAAATCTAGCCTCTCCCTCTTTTTATCTCTCTCTCCCCCTCTTCCTCACTCTCTCTTCCACACTCTCGCTCTCTCTCCCCCTCTTCCTCTCTCTCCCCCTCTTCCTCACTCTCTCCTCCACACACTCTCTCTCTCCCCCTCTTCCTCACTCTCCCTCTCTCTCACAGTGGCCTTCCCTTCCCTTTCTCAATCCTATTCCCATAAAAACACACACACACACACACACACACACACACACACACACACACACACACACACACACACACACACACACACACACACACACACACACACACACACACACACACACACAGGTAGGTCCTCACAAGTATAGTAAAACAAACACACACACACAAACAATGCCAGCCTTCAAAAAGTGTGTGTCATTCATTTTTCTCCTCGCAAGTATAGTAAAACCACCACACATTCTCACACACACACAGACACACAATGACCTGCCTTCAAAAAGTGCACTCAGCTATTTAGTTAATTTCTCTCACCGTCTCTATTAACTCTCTAAGTGAGCCAGTCTGCTGCTACCTCGCTGAACGGCGGCCAGCAGCTGTCCCCTCCACTGGAATGGATAATCCCAAAGTGGCCGTGGCTCACACAGACCTACAGCTGAGCACTTAGAGTGTAGCAGGGCCTGGTCCTTCGTAAAACCCGTGCTGCTGAGTGATGACTGTTGAATGGACCTGCACGGGGCACGACGTCTGCACACCGTCCCCGACTCAGGCAAAGCATGAAGAATTGTTGTCTCCGTGTGTGTGTGTGTGTGTGTGTGTGTGTGTGTGTGTGTGTGTGTGTGTGTGTGTGTGTGTCTGTGTGTGTGTGTGTGTGTGTGTGTGTGTTCATCTTACTATACTTGTGAGGACCAACCTGTTTGTGTGTGTGTGCGTGTGTGTGTTTGTGTGTGCGTAGACAAATTGAGTTTTTTATATTAACGCACAAACTGTACGCAATGCAGCGCACTTGACATACACGCCTTCCGGCATGTCTCTATGTATGTATGACGTGTTGAGGATGCATGGATGTAGACGGGTGCAGAGCAAAGGTCCAACCCTAGTCAGACTCAACGCCTGCAGGAAAGGCAGGCAGAGCTCAGAGCCACGTGCATGCGTATTGTGTACGTGTGTGCGCCCCATACATACATAAACATGCATACTAATGTGAATACATTAAGCTAACACGAAGAGCCAAGGATACACTGGGCCTCTGCCTGGTAGATGGTTTGGTCGGGCTGGTTCACGTGCTGCATGGCTATGGCGTAGGGGAATTCGTTGAGCATCCGCTGCTGAAAGGCCTCCAGCCTCTCGTAGTCATGGCCACGGCACACAAACTCCTTGTTCTGCAGCAGCGGGGAAGATAGCGTTAGATTGCCCCCCGGTGGCCGTCGAGTGCAACAGCACGGTCGGGTTTTGGAAAAAATGTGGATTCACTTCAGATGAACTTGGTCGGTTGGCCGGTGACATCAGGCGAATTTTCTGAAGGGGATTTGCCTGATGACACCTTGAGGTTTCTTATCGAATGTCAATCATGCACGTTTTTTTGCTTTGAAAAAGAGGAAAATACGGAGGGGTAGAAAGTGACGTGGGGAGGGCCTTGGAGTATCTTACCCGTAGGAAGAAGGGGAACTTCTTTCCATAGAAACCCACTCGGAAGAATTCAGGTTCTAGCCTTTGCTGGTCCATGATTTTGTCGTAGAGGGACGCTTCCATCATCTGGTGAAAGCAACAGAATTTGTTTTAAAATTTGTATTGATGCCTTCGACGTTGACATTTGTATGTCTTGATTCAATAGCTAAAGGCCGAACACCACAAGAGTTTGGCCATTGTTACGTCCAATGTGAAAATGCGTCTTCGATACAGGAATGTTTTGGGTTGTAGTTTTCAAATCCACTTACTCTCATCTTGCTCAAGTTCCTGTAGTCGTAGAAGGACTCATATTGGTCGGCCAGCTCTCGACACAAGATAATCCCATTCTCCCAACACTGAAAAGAGAACACAGACACACAGACACACACACACACACACACACACACACACACACACACACAAAAAACACACACACACAAAAAACACACGCACACAAAAAACACACAAAATGTCACAACAGTAATTTAAACCTCGCTGCATCATCTCACAAGATTGGGTAATCCTTGAAACATTACCATACATCACACTTTAAAATTTCCATCCCGATTTTCCATCACAATTTCCTCCTCTAGATGGCAGTAGTGAGCCGGGGGGAGATCAATACGACAGCGGACGCTACCCTGCGGCCGCGGCCCCGTGCAGGTGCGTGTGGCCCCGGGCCATCTCTCTAATTTAATGAAAAGCTTTGCGTCCCCGCTGCTCTTTGGTCTGCGGGCGGCGGCGCCGGAGCAGATGGCGGCAGTTGTGGAATCATGGCCGCGTTTGACCGTGAGTTAGGAGGGGGAAAGTGTTCTCTGTAATCACGCGGGGCTACGTCGTTTTAGCAGGAATGCTGAACGGTCACACGCGTCTTTTAGGTTTTTTTAAATATTTTTTGTATCTTTTCGTCCTTTACCAAGATCTTCTGAACTCCCTTCTTGGGAAAAAAAAGGGCTAATGTTGGAGCTGTTGTGAGGGTTATGAGGGGGAAAGTGTTCTCCGTAATCACGCGGCGCTACGTCGTTTTAGCAGGAATGCTGAACAGCAAAAAGCTTCTTTGAGGGGTTTTAATATTGTTTTATCTTTTCGTCCTTTTACCAAGATCTTCTGAACTCCCTCCCCCCCCCCCCCCCCCCCCTCCTCCTCCTCTCACAAGGGCACAGCTGGAAGACTGGCAGTTGGGATAACGAGGCTAAGTGAAAGGCACGGCACAAACGGGAACAAAAAGACACCGTCTCCATGGCAACCTGAGTGTGGCTCCCGAGGGGGTAGCGACACTCGTCAGCGTTAAGACGTGAACGAACATAAAGAGCCGGAAAACGCGCTCATTAACGTTCCGACGGAGTCAATATGTCGGAAGTAATTCATTTTGGAATCGCAAAAAATCGGATTGTCCTCGTTTACTTCCTTACTATTTCGCTTGTCGTTCAAAGCGACTTACAGGGGATTCAGATGTGATGGAGCAGGTAGGGGATGGAACACCTTGCTGATGGGCCAGTAGGGTTCTAACCCACCAGGTTTTGGTTGGGAATCGAACCCAAGGCTAGAAGTACACCCTAAACACAAGACTATCCTAGGTTAGGGGGGGGGGGGGGGTGGGCGTCCTGTGAAGGATAACAACGGGATAACGGGCTTCGAACCTAGAATCTTTTGGCACGGAGTCAGACCTCCTCGCCACAAGACTACCGTGACCGCGATAGACACCACTGAGGAGCAGGTATGGGGGGTAAGGCCAATCTACTCAAGGATGACAACGTGGGGTCCAAACCCAGTGTCTTTGGGCCTGGGAGTAGAACCACTCATCATCATCATCATCATTTTTTCCCGCTCGGCGCATTTCATGGCCTTGGGGCGCTTCTGCTGGAGAGTTGGAAGTCTCTGTTCCAGCATCAGCAGGATGTCTGGATTCGACATCACATCGCGACATCAGTCAGGGTTAGGTGCTTTGTCAAAGACACCTCGACACTCTGCTTGGTGAAGCCGGGGATCGAACCAACAACCTTCAGGTTACCAGCCAACCCGCTCTACCACCTGAGCTACTGCCGCCCACTGCGGGAGGCAGGGGAGGGGAACGGTACTGACCTTTCCCCGGTCGAAGTTCTGGACGATGGTGAGGTGGAGGCACTCCTTCCGCTGCCACTCGCTCTGCATGGGGTAGTTGAGGAACTCCCGGAGCGGGCGCTCCGACCACTCCAGCAGCTCGTCGTACAGCAGGAGCGTGTACGAGGCCTCTGTGACGCGCGCACGCACGCACGCACGCAGGCACACACACACACACACACAGACACACAGACGGAGACAGACAGACAGACAGACACGCAAACACACACGTGCACACAGACACACACACACAAGCACGTCCGAAGTGCACGTGCGTGAATGTGCGTGAATATGCACACACAGACAAACACAAGCACGTCAGACAAACACACACACACGCACGCACGCACAGGGACACACCAAACACACATACGTGCATTCATGCAGATTCAAGCACAGGAATGGACAGACACACAATCACACACCAAACACACACACACACACACACACACGCGCGCAATACAGCGCGCCAGGAACACAGACACAAAAACAAAAATATTGAGTGAGTCATAGGAGCTTAACCACGGCCAACACACCAACAAACACCCACCCCCACACACACACACACATTGCCTCAGCAAGATACAGCCATAAAAAAGAAACTCCCTTAAGCTTGCAATAGAGGCTACGGTGTGGGCCGCGGTCGACTGGCGTCCGGATGTCAGCTCCGGAGACGCTGCCTTCCGAATCACGCCAATTAAGGGAGGAATTCCGCTGCCTGTCGATGAGACGATCCCGACATCCTATATAACGAGCGGGGTTGGTGGAGGAGGTGGTGGGGGGGTTTGTGTGGGGAGGGTAGCGGAGAAGGTATCGCGCTGGCAGGTACACCACCGAGAGACACAGCCCTTGGCTCCACAAGCTGGCCGACATTAACGAGAGGACCGAGGCAGACCTCCACTCCGACATTTGCAAGTCAGAAGGGGTAGTTTGTCGTTGACGCGGGACGTGTGATATATTGCATACGTGCAAACATTGCATTCATACACACACACTGTACGTGCACGTTGCACGAATGGGTCCTGCTGGCTTACCGGTATAGTTCTGTGCTTTGAGGTGCAAGTCGTACAGCTTGTGGATGTAGCGGATGTACATCTCCTCCTTGTTCAGCTCCGTCTTGTAGAAGTTCTGCGGACGGAGTGGACAGAAGGGGACATCAGAGGAAGGACAGACAGACGGACGGACGGAACGACAGACATGACGGATAAACAGACCGAAATAAAGACACAAACACCCACCCCCAGATAGATAAGCACGAAACAAACAAAACAAATTTAAGACAAAGATGGAAGGGGACAATGGGAATAACGACATGAAGCAAATATAAATATGTAAAAAAAAAAGGTGAGACAGCAGCGGTTATATGTAAATTAGAGACGCATAATAATGAGGAGATGTAAATGAGAGATGCCTAACGTGTGTGTGTGTGTGTGTCTGTGTCTGTCTGTGTCTGTCTGTGTGTGTGTGTGTGTGTGTGTGTGTGACAGAGACAGATTGCACAGTGGCAGAGGTGCACCAGCTATTCCTAA
>NC_079430.1:17136473-17191473 GCF_026213295.1 Gadus chalcogrammus
ATGTGCCGTTTCTTATAATGAAGGTGATGGAACCAAGAATAGGAATGGGACAATTATGCAAATATTGATTAAAAAAATGTAAATCTTGTCCGGCCTGTGTAACAATTATAGATGAAAAACCTACATGAGCAAGAATAAACATATAGACGTATAAACAGGGATGAATATATGAATATGAATACAAAATAATACAAGTGACTTTTAAAGCTCAAATTAGGCTTTCCATCATGTATGTTTGATCATACAGGGAAAAAACGAATTATGGTTGCACAGAACAACATAGAAAAAAGCAAGGCTCTCACACACACACACACACACACACACACACACACACACACACACACACACACACACACACACACACACACACACACACACACACACACACACACACACACACACACACACACAAGAATGCACGCACCGGCTCAAGCACATATGCACACTCTAAGGACCGCTGAAAACATGCTAGGTCGAGGCTTTGGGAAAACAGTGACGAGGTAGACAGGAGCGTTGCCAAGGCGATGGTGTGTAGACAATGGAGGTGTCTAGGCCGTAACTGTGTGCATACCAATGAAGTACCCCTTTGACACCAGTCGTAGTGGATTCAAGTCCAAAGCTTTCTTGCGAAAACACAACCTCCAGGTTGCAGTAGGTCGTACAACTTAGCATATGTAGATATGTATGTTTTGTTTTGTTTTTGTTTACATCGGTGGCTTACTAATTATCAACCCTATATCGTTCACTAGAAATGATCCGTATGCAAAAAGTGTCAATGTTAACTTTCGTATTTGTGAACATGAAATATGAAGAAAGACAGACACTGCTGCTTTAGTTGGAAAAAATTGCAATTAGGGTAAAGAGACGATTAAAAACAAAGTCAATCCCGTCTATCTAGAATACCAAAGGGCTACAAAACAGTTGATGTGCTTATTATGAGTAACCTTTGACCTTGGTAATCCCCTTGGTCACACCCCCACAGAAGGTGTTCCCAGGGAAGACGATGCGGGTGAGGTGTAGGAAGGTCAAAAGTGAACTGTCCGATTCGTGTGATAAACACTTCACAATGTGAATGTCCGTATGATGAAGGGAACTGGCCCCTTGGCAGTCGAGCTAGGTAGACTTTATGTATTGCTTCTCTTTCTAATGACAAATGTACTTATTGTAAGTCGGTTTGGATAAAAGCGTCTGCTAAATGCCCGAAATGTAAATGTAAATAGGCCTTGTCGAAAAACATTCTTCTGTTCAGCTGGATAAAAGCTAGTTGTTATTCCTTAATTATAACGTGTGGCCATGATGCTATTTTGAACTCCATTACCCATAAGGCTCTGACCCTCATCAGCTTCACCTGCAAAAAGGCACTTTGGACAAGACGCAATCACTAAGAATATAAACGTGAATGACTCACACATAAGTCTCCGAGCCAGAAGGCACCCGAGCGGTACAATAGGTAACCGTTAATCTATGCAATCAGAGCCAGGTTGACTGGCAGAAGGAGAGGCTTACATCACCTGCACGCTATGATGTAACTATTCTTAGTCCTCCGCCTCCCCACGCAGCTTCGTGAGCTCAGAGCCTCATTATCACATAACATCCTTTATTCATTTATGAGCTGGCGTGTTGGTGACTCAGTGCAGGTCCTACTCTGACCCGGCATTGCCTAGTCTCTGGATGGGGCATCGGTTCATTTAGTTGTGTCCTCACAGGGTTATCATGGTCATGAAGCACTTGGGCAGTAGGTAATCGATCCTCGTCACATTTGGTTTGACGTGATCATAAACGCCTATACCCACGGTTAAAAAACAAAAAGACCCGTGTTCTCTGTTGTTGTATTTCCCCCATCTATATGACAGTGTGTGTGTTTCTATGTTTTTTGTTCTTTCTCACTTTGTTGCTACCACTCACGCATGCCAAGACTGTATGCACTCACAGCATTGTAAGATGTTGTTGCTAAAGCTGTCTAAATAATACAATTACTGATATGCTCTCTCTCTCTCTCTCTCTCTCTCTCTCTCTCTCTCTCTCTCTCTCTCTCTCTCTCTCTCTCTCTCTCTCTCTCTCTCTCTCTCTCTCTCTCTCTCTCTCTCTCTCTCTCTCTCACATAACTCTCTCTCGCTCTAACTCTCTCTATTTCTGTATATATATATATATAATATTATGTAATGTTATTATTATTATGATCTAACATTATTGATTATTCCCCCCCCCCCCCCCCCCCCATCTCTGAGACTCACATGCTGTTGAAGAGCTCCCGGTAGGTCTCGTCGCCCTTCCCCTCAGACATTAGGCTGTCCAGCTTGTCGATCAGCTTGGCCTCCACCTGTCAGCAGCCAGCAGACGGAGAAAAACACTCAGAAGAGAGCAGGGCATGATGATGATGATGATGGTGATGCTGATGATGATGATCATGATGGTGATGGTGATGCTGATGATGATGGTGATGGTCATTGTGATGACGATCATAAACAGACGCTGCCCATGGGAAGCCAAAAAGGAGTGTAACAAACCGTGGTACGGGGTCTAATCAGATGGAGAACTGTTTATTTTATTTGACTAAGGGGATTATGTATTCGTATATCGTCAGAGTATTTATTTATACTTGCATTTACCACCGTTGGCCACTAGGAGCCGCTGTCAAAAATAAATAAACTGGTTCTAGTTAATGATTAGATCAAAAATAAATGCCAAGACAATTTGATATAACAATATAATATATATATGTACAATTAACCCATTCCTATCTCACACCATTCGTGCCCACAATTTCATGGGGAGTAATTGAACCGGATGCGACAGATGGTATGGTACGGACAACCAACCGGGAAGCCATCCTTGGAAACAGTTTGGATAGGGGCAGGCACTTTAAAAAAATACTTGGCAGGTTATTGGATGAACCATCTGTCCATCACGAATCATGCAGTTCCAATCGTTCCTCACAGGCTGCTGATTGGTCGGAAGCCTCTGGGTGGTCGGGACCAAAGCGCATAACGCTAAACTCGGCGGGGTGCTAACGGGGATCACCTGCTTGAAGTTCCCGCTGCGCCTCTGCTCCCAGTCCATCATGTCGTGGAAGATGGGGATCATGACGTTCCGGAGGTCGGGCTGCGGCACCAGCGTGACCTCCAGGAAGGGCCCGATCATAGCCGGGATGAAGTTCAGCTTGTGCTCCCCTGGGGGGGTGGGGAGAGTGGGAGGTGAGCCGGAGGACTGATGGCTATAATCAGTATACACCATGTATGTGCTATTATATTGATATATATATATATATATATATCAATATAATAACCCTTGATAACTAATTCAAAGCCGTAATAAGACTGTTGCCATGCAGTACGATTTCCTTTTGCGAAAGAAAGTGTTGACAAATGCCTTATAAAACAAGCTTAGTACGCTTTGAGCATAATGCTCAAAGCTATTTCAACTGCTTTTTATTATTTGTTTCATCAATAACCACCCAGTAGATTTAAAGCTATTTATGCAACAAAAATAATAATACGAATACATATTGAAGCTGGTGTCATGCAAATACAAGACTTGGGTTTCCTCTTACCTAAATTCTGCCACATGCTGAAGATCTCACACCCCATCATCACCCTCATGTCCCCGTATCTACGGCGACAAGCGACAGGAAGGACAGATGTTTAACATCTGGATGTGTGGGAGGAATGCCCTGAGAGAGCTTCACACGCACCCCTCTCAGATGTAAAGCAGTTCATGCTTCCCTCTGATTTAAGTGAGGTTGTGAGTGCGTGTGTGTGTGTGTGTGTGTGTGTGTGTGTTTGTATTTGTGTATGAGTGTGTGTGTGCGTGTTTGCGCGTGTGTGTGCTTGTGTGTGTGCCTGGGTGTGTGTGTGTGGGGGTATATGTGTCTGTCTGTGTTTGTGTGTGTGTGCTTGAAAGTTTGCTTGTGAGTGTGTCTGTGTGTGTGTGCGCGTTCGTGTGCATGTGCATTTGTGTGCATGCATGCATGCGTGTGTGCCTGCAAGCATGTCTGAGTGTGTATGTGTGTGCGTGTGTAAGTATTCTCTGTGTGTATTCTCTCACTTCTCGAGGATCCTCTTCCTCTTCGAGGGGGAGAAGGACTCCAGCTGGAGGCAGGGCTGGTTGATGAAGATCACCGATAGGTAGAAATACGAGTCCCACACCTGAAAAAAACACCCACAATTATTCCCTATTCTTCATACATTTTCTCTAAACTAAAAGCTAAACGCTAACTGTGTAGAGTGTGTGATTGATGGTAGTTAGAAGCAGCCTCACCTGGCATGAATCAGGTTGACGCTGATTCAACCAGCCAACAACCAACCACACTTCAAACTTAAGCTATACAGTCAGCACTAACACTTTCCGTGTTTGGCTTAGTCGCGTTGCTTTTGGAAGTGTTTTAGCGATTGGAACGTCCCTATGGGAATACAACAAGGTGTTCCGTATCCTTAAAGTTCTTGTGGTTACAGTTGTTTTTATCTCCCTCACTTTTATCGCTATATGTGTGCATGGCTGGGTTGCACACACACAGACACGCACACACACGACACACACTTACCTTGTAGTCAAACTTGTCATTGAGGAAGTTCTTTCTCAGTGCATCAGACAGATATAGCACCGTTGTGATGATGACACTGGAAGAGGAAAGGAAAGAGGTGGTAGAGAGAGAGGTAGAGAGAGAGAGAGGGAGAGGGAGAGAGGTAGAGAGAGAAGTAAAGAGAGAGAGAGAGGCAAAGAGAGAGCGAGAGCACGCGAGAGAGAGAGAGAGACAGAGAGAGCAAGAGCAAGAGAGAGAGAAAGAGAGACAGATAGAGGGAGATACAGAGATATACAGAGACAGAGAGATATACAGAGACAGAGAGAGCAAGAGCGAGAGAGAGAGAGAGAGAGAGAGAGAGAGAGAGAGAGAGAGAGAGAGAGAGAGAGAGAGAGAGAGAGAGAGAGAGAGATTAATGGGGGGTAGTTATAGTGAGGTGCCATTTTTCTTCAGGCAAAAATCCATCATCCATGCACAAAACAAAAATTACAAGCAATTTAATTTCGATTTTGTTTACTTGCTTTATAATGAGACGTGGACCAGAAGTGACACATTCATCTTTCTTTTAAACCCGCGAGCGAAGAAGAAAATAAACCAGAGATTAATGAATTAACAAAAATACATACTTGTTGGTGACCAATCGCATCACGGTCCAGTCTTTGGGAAACATCTCTGGGCGAATCAGAATCCTGAACACGGTGAAGATTTGCAGGAGGAAGTCCTGGAATACAAAAACATACTTCAAGCAAGATTCGTCGCCATTTTAACATTGATCACAAAATCCATCTCCAGGCAGATAAACCATCGGGGTGTAGTCCCCTACTCTGTCTAAAACATGGCCTAAAGCAGGGGATCCAACCTTTTTGGGCACATTACTCAGGTCTCAATGTCTATCTCTTCCAAATACTGCACTTTTTTTTAACAGAAGCAACATCCTGTCATGCCCCTAATATGATTGTTGCACTGTTTCAAACCTTTGAGATTTCAAAAATCTCAAAGTCAGTCCACCAAGACACTGCAAGCATATCAGGAGACCCAAAGTGAGGGTTCCGACACCGAGGTAGTTGGGAAACATTCACTTCGGAAGTCACCCTGAGAAACATACTGTATTTATATACTTTTTCATATCCAGTAACGATCAATTCTCAGCGAAAGAGAGGTGGAGGAAAACAAGCTCCAACATCTTTTGACACCCCAGGGCGGTTAATTAAGTCTCCCTCTCCCTCTCTCTCTCTCTCTCTCTCTCTCTCTCTCTCTCTCTCTCTCCCTCTCTCTCTCTTCCTCCCTCCTTAGAGCACCACCTATCAGCATGGTGTGAGCCCTACCTTGTACTAATAAGCACCTAATACCACTGAGAAGGTTATCTGCTGCTATTTAATGATATACACCCCCTAGACCCCCTGCTGACTGCAAGACCCCCCCCCCCCCTCCCCCCCGCAGTCCAGCTCTCAGTATTAATGTATTCATTCTCTCTCGGGTGAACCCGCGACTGCATTAACCTTGATTTATTTCCCCTTCTTTCCTGCCCTCCCCACGTCCTCACTGCTCCTTGAGAAATATCTACGGCTAGAATCGACTATTTACTATCCATACTAGTCATTGATGGCGTCTTGCCGCCTACATGTAAATTGTCTGCCTTTTTGGGGTTTGAACCCAGAACCTTTGGGCTGTGAGACAAACCAATACCTTAACCACCTTAAAGACAATCTTTCCACTGGCGGAGGTATGGAGGAAACCAAGTCCTTCCATGCAATGGATTTGTAAGTGTGCAGGCCCCAATACACAGAAATACCCCATAGTTGGAAGTGATGAGGCAGTGAGAGAGAGAGAGAGAGAGAGAGAGAGAGAGAGAGAGAGAGAGAGAGAGAGAGAGAGAGAGAGAGAGAGTTAGAGAGAGAGAGAGTTAGAGAGAGAGAGAGAAAGAGAGAGAGAAAGAGAGAGAGAGAGAGAGAGACAGAGACAGCGTGAGAGAGAGAGAGAGAGAGAGAGTTAAAGAACGAAGGGGAAGAGAGAGAGAGAGAGAGAGAGAGAGAGAGAGAGAGAGAGAGAGAGAGAGACGTAAGTAAGAGAGTGTGCAAAAGGTGCAGAGAACAACCAACTAGAGACATAAAAATACATGATGTGACAGGTGGGCAAAAAGGAGAAAACATAATGTCTAAGCAGACACACAAGCATACTCACATCAATGTGTGTGTGTGTATGTGTGTGTGTGTGTGTGTGTGTGTGTGTACGTGTGCGTGCGTGCGTGTGCCTACCCGTAGGTCTTCCTTGCTGGTGAAGGACTGCAGCAGCTGCTGGTAGTGTCGGTCACTCATCTCCCTGAGCAGTGCCAGCAGACAGCCCACAAACTCCCCCTGGGAGAGACAGAGAGGGAGGGAGAGAGGGAGGGCGAGAGACGGAGGGAGAGAGACAGAGACAGAGGGAGAGAGAGAGAGAGAGAGAGACGGAGGGAGAGAGAGAGAGAGAGAGAGAGAGAGAGAGAGAGAGAGAGAGAGAGAGAGAGAGAGAGAGAGAGAGAGAGAGAGAGAGGGAGAGAGACAGAGACGGAGGGAGAGAGGGAGGGCGAGAGTCATAGGGAAGACAGTGGGAGAGAAAGGGAGAGAGACAGAGACGGAGGGAGACAGAGACAGAGACGGAGGGAGAGGGCGAGAGAGAGAGAGAGAGAGAGAGAGAGAGAGAGAGAGAGAGAGAGAGAGAGAGAGAGAGACAGAGGGAGAGAGGGAGGGCGAGAGAGAGACATAGGGGGAGAGAAGAAATTGAGATAAAGAGAAAAAAAAAAGAGAGAGATACACACACATAAAAAGTCATATTGGTGACATTATCCACATTGCTGTCTTCATTATAAACATTATCATATTTTTCATCCGCATCGTTGCCTGTGTAATATTCTCCAGTTTCCCGAATGCATCCCTGTGCTATTTGTGGTATCACGACCTGCTTAAATTAGTGTGAACACTCGTGCACATTTAGACCTCTAGATGTGAAAAGAGTTCAAGGATAACAAACGTACTTTTGCCGTTTCTTCACAGCCGTGAGCCTCACTTCTCAAACCAAAGGGGAGAGCCATTATGATAATGTTCCTCCTAATCCTAACTATGATGATCTCCCCTACCTGTTTTACAGTCAGTGTGAATAATGCCTGATTAATTGCAGGGTGGCCGCAGAGGCAGCTCCATTCAATAAGCGTAATTACTAGTGTGCACTCTGTCAAGTCCCAAAACCAATTTTGAGTCCTGCATGCATGAGATGAAAATAGTTGACACACACACACACAGTCACAATAACACATGGACACACACACAGTCAAATTGACTCACTCATTGACACACACACACACACACACACACACACACACACACACACACACACACACACACACACACACACACACACACACACACACACACACACACACACACACACACACACACGCGCCAGACTCACGGTGACGTCCTGGAACTGCAGCCTGAGGGAGGACCCCGCGGGCTGGGGTCTGTTGGTGATCTCCAGGATGGTCCGTAGGAGCACCCCCAGCAGGCTGTCCACGATAAGCTCCACCTCCTCAGACATCACCGGCTCCTGAAACAAACGCACCCAGCGTTAGACCTGCCCGCCCACACCGGGGTCCACAGACAACAGTGCGGTGTCTCTCAGCCCGGTCGCGTGTCCTTTGTCTTTCTGTCTCGATCTACTTCGCCATTGTTCTGATTCCTTTTGGATCGCTTTTGTTTCAATCTTTTGTATTCTCCGTTGGTTCTTGTCGTGTTTTTTATACTTGCGAGACACTTTGAATCGTAGGTTTGCACATTGATATCGTTAGAAAACTGTAACATATCATAATGAATAGCAATGGTAAACTATTCTACTTTTAAAAAATAGGAACAAAGTTAAACTCAACACGGTGGCTATGTGTTTCAATCATTGGCACATTTTTAAGCGAAAGGAAGAATAAACTCAGCTAGGGATTAAATTGGGTGTGGGAGTCTTAAAGGTTTGGATGAAAAAGAAGAGAGGGTATTTTTTCACCAGTCAAATCCGTTTACGGGATAATGTCGCTTCGTCTGCTACCAAGTGCTGCAGCGAACGTTTGATTTAGGCTCACAGCTCCACATCTCAAAACTTCTCTTTGTATTTATTATCTATTCAATATAAATAATGGTTTGGAAACCATGGTGACGAAGCCAGGTTCTCTCCCCTTGAGCCCAAACAAAAACGGACCACTGAGGACACCCAAGGGGGCGATACCAGTGAGGGCAAAGAGAGTGAAATTTAATGAAGACCATAAAAGGGTCTGGGTCGTTACAGCAGAGATGTAGAATAACGATAGAGAGATATATCGTTTCATCCCTCGACAGGTTTCCTGTGATGTCATTGTCAGCAGGGTGCAAATGAGTTAATTTAGGGTGAAATTGTCTCTTCATCATAGGAATCATAATGATAATTTATGAATTAAATCTGATAAAAAAAGCTGAATAATATTAATATATAATAGTAATACTGATATGAAAATCTGCAGACTGTCCTAGGGGGACTAATGAGATGATCATGATAAGACATTTCATTTAGAGGGAATTACGGTAATTCCTAATAATTATAATAAAACAATAGGGAGGAAAATCATTTGTAAATTACTCTATAAATGTAAATGTGATTTGTTGTGAGCTCAATTAGGGCTTAAACTGAGCTTGGAAAAGCTTTGGAAGCAGAGTGAAGGTTAGGGGGGTAAATAGAGGATTTTGTCTGTGTGTGTGTGTGTATGTGTGTGTTTTTGTAAGTGTGTTTGTGTGTAGAGGTTTATCTGTGTGTGTGTGTGTGTGTGTGTGTGTGTGTGTGTGTGTGTGTGTGTGTGTGTGTGTGTGTGTGTGTGTGTAGAAGTTTGTGTAATTGTGTGTGTGTGTGTGTGTGTGTGTGTGTCTGTGTGTCTGTGTGTCTGTGTGTCTGTGTGTGTGTGTGTGTGTGTGTGTGTGTGTGTGTGTGTGTGTGTGAATAGAGGCTTGTGTGTGTGTAGAGGTTTGTGTGTGTGCATAGGGGTTTGCGTGTCGAGGTTTGTGTGTGCATGTGTGTGTGTAGAGGTTTGTGTGTGTGTGTGTGTGTTTGTGTGTAGAGGTTTGTGTGTGTGCGTGTTTGAGGGTCACTTGAGGTACAGCTATTGGGGATATTGAAAATGCCAAGTAAGATATTGTCACACAAAACCTACAGCAAGCACACACAGACTTTTGTAGGATGCTACTTTGACAAGGGCACTTACTGAAAGTAGTGTAACAAAAAGACGACAGCATTAGAAAATGATTGCATCAAACTCTGACCTCCCTTGAAAAAGCAACTGAATTATGATATATTGAAACGGTCAACTGAATGTGTCTTTCTTGTGTCATCAATCAGAGAATGACGAATGAACGGCGTCAGGATGAATACAGTAAGCCTACTCTAAACTGCCTCTGATGTGGATATTGGATTATGTTGACTTTTTATTATTACTACTCGATTGTGAACATACTGTATATTCTGTATATTTTCATTCCGTTATTGTTTTACAAATGTATCTATTTCTATCCTACTGCTGTCCTGTACACTCTAGTGGCTGACTGTAGTTGTAGATATTTTTAATGGAATAAAAGCCGCTGAGAAGAAGCGTTTTAAACACTTTAAACTGCTTGTGCAGTTTTAAATCCAGCTGCATTGGTTCCAGTTAGCCAGCTCCATCACACCCGTTAGAACCATCACACCAGCTAGTCCCCTCAGAAAGCATCACTAGCTAGCCCACCTAATAAGGCCGATACACCAGCTAGCCCTAGCTGCTTGCGCCATTACACCAGCTAGCCCGACCAGAAAGCATCACTCTAAAGTAGGGCTGCTCGATTATGGGAAAAATCATAATCATGATTATTTTGGTCAATATTGAAATCTGGATTATCCAAACGATTATTTTTGATTTTGAAAACATGACGTATTTATTCAGCATGTCTCTCTCTGAGAAATTTGAAATTTTACTTTAAAAAAAATACACCAAATGGTTAAAAAGGAAATGTTCAAATCTAAAATAATGTACAGATATGTATCCAGCTGTGCTGCACTTTCTATAAAACATAAAAAAAAAAAAAAATCGAAAAATTGATTATATTCGTTTTTTGATAGTTTGACGCTAAAATCGAAATCGAGATCGAAATTGGATTAATCGCCCAGCCCTACTCTACAGGCAGCGCCACCAGATAGCGCCGCTACACCACCTAGCACACCTAACCCTACCAGCTAGGCCCACCAGAGAGCATCAGTGGACAGCCAGCGAGGAGGAGGACTCACGGGCGTGCCGGTCTCCTCCTTCTTGATGAGCGACAGCATGGAGGTGAGGATGCGAGCGCACATCACCAGCTCCCGCTGCTCCTGCATGTGGGCCTGGAGGAGGCGCAGAACCACCGGGACCAGGACGCACCGCGACTCTGAGGAGACACACAGCAGGGGGGGAGTCAGACACAGAGAGAGACACACACACACACACACACACAGGGGGGGGAGGAGTCAGACACACAGAGAGACACACACAGGGGGGGAGAGAGGAGTCAGACACAGAGAGACACACACACACACACACACACACACACACAGGGGGGAGAGGAGTCAGACACAGAGAGAGAGACACACACACACACAGGGGGGAGAGGAGTCAGACACAGAGAGAGACACACACACACACACACACAGGGGGAGAGGAGTCACACACACACACACACACACACACACACACACACACACACACACACACACACACACACACACACACACACACACACACACACACACACACACACACACACACACACACACACAGGGGAACAGGCGTCACACACTAACGCACACACACAGCACAGGGGGAGAGGCGTCACACACACACAAACACATAACGCATCGCACACATAGACACAATGAGTAGCATCCCACAGACAGACAACCACACACACACAGACACACAAAAAACAAAGAAGTATATCACACAAACACACGAGACACATCTCACACACACACACACACACATCCCAAGAGAAAACACACACACACACAAAGTAACAGACGGACAGCAATGTATGTAACACGTACACACACACACACACACACACACAAATGTCTCTGCCCGTCAACAACAACAGCGGCTCTGTTATTAATGGGCAGAGCCATTTCCGCAGAGCGTTCTTCCCCTGCTGCTGTGTAGTGCTTCACCGACACCCATAGGTGCACGTCGTTAATTAACCACACACCTATGGGTGACGGCGGGAAGATTCACCCCGGTGCTCTCATTCGAGGGGCGGGTCGGTAATTCGCTTAAGCATGCAATCTTTATTAATGAACTAACAATCCCATTAATTAAACAACATTGAAGGCGGAGGCTGATTCGCAGCGGGAGACGATAAACGCACGGGGAAGGGGGGTACAGGCCCTAGCATGGAGCTGTGTGACTAATGGGACTCCTGTTCGCCCAGCAACATGTGAGGCTTGGCTAAGTGGATTCGGCTTTGGTCCTCCAGGAGTGTTTATGCTACACACCGTATGCATAATGCTGTTAAAGGGTTTTCTATTTAGTCACTCAGCAGATGCTATTGTGTACACATGTGTAGTGGACTATGGAAGATATTAATCATACTACTATGGGGTATTAATCTTAAGTTGATTATCATCACGTGGGGTGCAGACCACTGGCCAATCACAGGATGTTATCATTGTGGATGTAATTAAGTTTGTTTTTATGTGGGCATCATTCTTGTTCTGTAGCGAGTGCGTCTCTATATAGAGACACTAGCTTGTTTTGTTCTTTACTGAATGCGTTTGTACATTCTGTCCTTACCAGCTTTTCTTTAACGAATGTGTTTGTACATAGAGTCTGTGCCATGGTCTTGTTCTATAGCGAGTGTGTCCGTACAAATTGTAACTACTTATGGCTCTTTAACATGTGCGTCAGTACATAGTGTCACTAGCAGGTCCAAAACCCATTCAAGGAACAAAAATGAAAACGGGCAACAAACAATAATTAAAGAGGAACAGACACATCCTCAAAAAGATAATCAGATTTGCTAAACAAAACCGTTCATTGAAATTCTCAGAAAAACGGTTTGTAAAAACTTTTTTTTTATATAATAATATTTTTTTGGGGGTTTTTGATCCGATTCCGGCTCTCATTCACTCCACATGGGGGGGCCTGTGCTGAGGGCCCTGCTCTCACCCGGGTTGGTGTACAGCTGGCTCTCCACCGTCTTGGCGATGCACTGCAGCTTCACGGCCTCTAGGGGGCACTCTGACTGAGCCGTGGTAGGCAGGCTGGCCAGCGTCTCGCGGACGAAGCCAGCCACCTCGCGCACCGTGAAGATCTTCAGCAGCTCAGCGTAGATCGCCGGGAAGGTCCGTAGGAACACCGCCTACCCAGAGGGAAGGACGAACAGGAATTAGGGTTTAAAGAACGTATTTTGTCCTTGATTGGCGAAAAATACATGGATGGCAGAAGTCCAAGGCATATGAATCCTGAATCATACAAAAAAAGGTACATTTGAATCATCTAAGCTTGAGAAATATACACGTTTTGTTGTTTGGGTTCATTATGAAGCGTAAGTTAATTGTTGAGGCAACAATGCAATCTGTGCTAGGGACCAGTTGGGACAATAATACTGAATATGTACATCAACCAGATTTGGTACACTGGGTGCTGAGATTATGGGGATTACACTGAATAGCTGGATTGCAAAAGATGCCGTCTGAATTACAGTATAGTCAGATTGTCTCCCTGCTGGTTCATTTTCAGTTATGCCAGAGAGTTAGATGTGCACATTAAAACAAGCCCATTAATTTTGTCATTTGTCTGAAATAAGACAAGAAAAACTAAACTTATAAACTCAACAACTTCCTGCCTTTGTGAGTGTGTGGCAAATTTATATTTATTTATAAAACACACTGTTTTAAAATAGGGTTTTATAGTATCCCTGTGTGTACAAAGAGAGAGATTACGTTACACCATCCAGATTCCTGTATGGTGGAGATTCCGTGAGTGCGTGCCTACAGGGAGCAGATTATCCAGGATTACTGATTTGACCTGCATCTCCCCCCCAGTTATTGTTCCCCAGAGAACAGGGATCACTGGACTCAACATGAGTGACGTCTGGACTTAAAGGTAAGTAATAATGAAAGGCGTGTGTTTGGAGATAGGACCGAGAAGGGACGATCGAATGACACCCGCAGTTGAAACCCAAGATAAACATCGGAGTTCTCATAAAATAGCGTGAAATTAAAGATAGACAACTCAATCAGATGAAGTGTATCTGAGAAGAGGATTTGATAGTAAAATATCCTATCCAAGTGTAAATGTAAAACGACTAGATTCCCACCCACACACACATGCACTAAAGGGCATAAACCGACACTAAATCCACAAGGGCACATAAACGCACACACACACACACACACACACACACACACACACACACACAACACCCACGCCGGCTGTGTAATGCAGACACGGGATGGTGTTTGACTGATGCACTTTAGTCCTGCGGTGAACCAGCGGGACGGATCTACGGGGACCCCCTCAGGACAGCCCATAAATAAATACATTCAACTCACACTCCCAGACACCGGGAGCAGCGTGACATTAAATTAGCAACACTGCCCCACCAATCACGGCTCAATTACAGAGCTGGGGGGAGGCCGCAGTAGTCAAGTACTGTGTGAGTCGGGACCGGCACGTTCACGCGGGGAAGACGTTATACCGGATGACAGATGCAATCCTACACGTACATACCGGTAGATACATACAGAGAAGCAGACGCAAGCAAACACACTCACACACACAGTGTCTCATGTATACACACATTCTGTGGACTTTTATAATGAAACACATTGGGTGTCGATGCAAAGACCCCCACACACACACACACACACACACACACACACACACACACACACACACACACACACACACACACACACACACACACACACACACACACACACACACACACACACACACACACACACAAACCTCTATGCGCGCACGCACACACACACACACACACACACACATTTTGTCCTGTATACACACATCAGTGGACTTTCATAATGAAACTCATTGTGTGTCAATGAAAAGATCCTCTCACATAAACACACACACACACACACACACACACACACACACACACACACACGCGTACACACACCTGTGTCTGCGTGACGGGGCAGGCGGGCTTGTTTTCCTGGGACAGGAAGAAGCGGATGGACATGAAGAGCTCGTGGACGCAGATCCGGAACTCGTCCTCGTTCTGGCCGCCGGTGGCGAGCGAGTAGAGCCGGCGGGACTGGATGATGTACTTGAAGATGTACTCGCTAGCCTGGACAACACAACACCAGGGTGTCAACACGGCACAGGGCACGGAGGGGGTGGTGTGGTGTTGCAAAGCCAAACCGCTGCCGTTTGTGTTATTGACTGTTTGAAACCGCGCTTAATGTTTTCTAGATAAGAAACTCCTTGAGCCATCAGACGAACCGAATTTGCATTCAACAAATCACTTCGACCACCGTCCCTAATTTAAAACGGTATAACGACTTAATGCTGATAAGAATGCTAATTAGTCAATTATGGTCCTGTGCATTTATTGAGGCTAATGAGTGTAAGTCTGATGGGGCTTAAAGGCTGGGGGTCAGGCACTACTGGGCCCTGCTTAAAAGGTTGAGAAGGGCTGGTGTAGTTGATCTAACGCTCTGGGATTGATCCTTCATGTCTGCAGTCAGATGTCGGTCAGTCAGCAGCCATCCTTGAGCAAAGATCAACTCTCCCTACCTGCTCATTAATCGTTTCCGGATTAACTCGGATGTCCTTTTTCCTTTTTTTGGATATATATTTGGATACTACATATATATAGTTAATATAGTAAATAGACAATATATATTGAGCAAAATTTCGAGTCTTTGTGTATAAATGCCATTCTGGAAATTATTATAACTGCTTGAAGAAATAAGGTGCTATATAATAAAGATCGGTAGTGCGTCTCGACTTTTTACTTTGATAAAGAGGCTCTCGTTTTAGAAATGTTGGTCCCAATAGTGTTGGTCCAGTGGAGCTCAACGCGCTGAGCTTCACATTAGCACCGCAGAGACGATGGGATTGATTCTGGAATGTCTGCACTCGATTAAGTGTCCACACAACGGCAGACCTTGATAATCATTATACAACTGACTGAGGGCGAAACCCACTCAATATGGTTGTGGAAATGTACGGCCTTTCAGGATTATATTGAAACAACCTAAAGCGATACTGTTCCCCGTGATGCATGTCTTAAGGAAAGACGGGGCAGATCTATGAGCATGAAGGTACGGCTTCTGATGTTGTGACTGCTTCATGCGTGCACTGCAGGAAAAGGGATGCTTTCACATGTTCGGCACGCTATGAATGATGTATATAAGATGATATGTATAATGTATGGGGGGAGGGGGCAGGGACATGTTTCATAGAGAGCCAATGGGCACGAGCCTTTAGAGCGCTGTCATGTGGAAGCTAACACTTGAGGAAAAAGCCATTTCCTTGTATGAAGATGGAATTATTGAATAATACATTTAGAGAGAGAGAGAAGATTTAACGAGCGGGAGCAAAATAGTGTCGGTGCCTGCAGCTGACGGCTGTGATAACGATTTGTTATGATGGGTCGGTGGTATGTTGTTTTGGTTTGTTTGCTCTGCGTGTCTACATGCAGTCTTTATTTATTGATTCCCTAGTACAGTAGGGAGCATGATCTCTCTGTATTGAGATTTTACTGTACGACATGTGTGTTTTATGTATATCATGTAGAGTTTAGATGATCACACGTGGGGATTACATTATGTCTATTGCTTGTATGAATTTATTTATCAATAGTGGTGTGAATGCATGCGTGTGCGCGGGTGTGTGTGTGCGCGTGTTAGCGTGTGTGTGTCTGTGTGTGTGTGTGACCCTTACCTTTAGCACCTGCTGGATGTGATCCTGATGCTCTGCTTCCACGATGCGATCCACGTACCACTTCAGCACCTTGATGAGGTCCCTGTGTTACACACACACAAACGCACACCTTCAGATCTACAGCAGCTGACCTGACCTCTGTGTGTGTGTGCGTGTGTGTCCATGCGTGTCTATACACCTGCATTTCTGAGGATAACAACAAAAGGAAGCAGGGAACGTGCCGGTGGGAAACAGTTCCATTTCCCACCACCAGGTGGCGCCACAGTGCATCCAATTGACAACACGAACTCAGTTCACCCTCTGGCTCCAAAAACACATTACCCAATGCTCCTTGTCCATGTTAATTTCTCAGCAGGCAAATTGGTGCTTACGGAGAGAAGAAGAAAAACGACTCTGTGGCTCGCCTGAACCGAAACGTCTCCTCCGATACAAAACCACTCACGAATTCTGCCCACACCATCATTTACACGAGGAAAAGACATCCAAAGAGGGCTTAGGTAAGAGCTCATATCCCAGAAGAACCTCTACACAGGTCCCTCGCGCACACGCGGTGACTAAGCGAACACTAAAAGGCAATCAACACACTGCGGATCCACAATAATACCACAACACTTCACCGACCCTTGAGGGAGCGGGATTACAAGGGGTCACATGACCGTCTGAAGCTGATGTGTTGATGTAACATCCGTCCCCCCCTGCCCCAGGACCCCCCCCCCCCCCCCCCCCCCCCCCCCTGCTCAGTGCCCTTCCATTTCCGACACGTTCTTGCCTGAGATTTTCACGCCCGGTTGGGCAGGGAGTGGGAGGGGGCAGAGTGTGTTGGGGGGGGGTGGGGGGGGGGGCGAGGAGGGGGGGACCGTGTGACCTGGCTGTCAACCCCCATTTCTTCTCTGGGTGAGTGGGCGTCTCCGCCTAAACGATCGCCCTCGTTTTGACACGAAGACCCTCGTTTCCCCCGGTGTCATCGGTTCCGCGCCACAGGCAGAGTGATGAGGATCCCTTGTCTGTCGTTCCCCATCACCTACAACCCGCCATCATCTTCCCTCACGAGTCGCTCTTCATAGGTTTACCCCGGGGAGTGATTTCGGATGTGGCAGGACGGGCTAGTGCCCGGCCGTGTTTTCCTCCCGGCCGAAGGATACCGGGGTCGATCCCCCAATGTCCGCAGCCTAAAGGCTAAGTTATGGTTCCACGTCGCATCGCTATGGCGACGCAGACGCTTTGACGCAGTCGTGAACCTGTTTTGGTTCTGCGTCGGAATTTAGTGTAGAGACCAATCACAGCCAGAGTCCGCAAGGACGTAGTAGGTCTGTGAACCCTCTTGCGTTGTGTCGACGTGAGACCCTAACTAAGCCTTAACCTGTCGTCCTCAAAAAGGCCCTTAACCCCTACCTGCTCCTTAATGTCATGTATCTGCTACTTGTTTACCTGTATGACAGTGCTCCGGCGAAGTGGCTCTCAATGTACGTGTCCATGACTGGTTTGAAATGCTGGAACTTGCTGTCCTGGAGAAGGTTTATAATGTGAACCTGTAGAAAAGAAAAGCAATTATTACAAATGATCCTCCGCCTTTAATTGAATTTGTTGTTTGTGAAACAGAGATGAAAGTGTATCAAGCATCGGTACTCGGATTATCCAAATGAAAAAGCTCATTCTGAGTTTAACCATAATGCCAAATCACATGTTGGAGCGATTTGCAATAAAGTACACAGAGCAGCAGGGACCTTTTGATAAAACGGTTGTGTGCCACCCTCTTCGAGAAACGTTTAAAATGTAAGACTCTCTCGACTCACGACGAAAATAATTCCGCAATTACTACGGTTGCGTCGTTTTGATCATACGACAGTTTGTACAACATCGCTGTCTGTTGGGGAACTCTCTCCGAAGGTATTCTTGTTCAGACGGCGAGAGTTTGATCACGCCGCCTCTACTCATACCCGCAGGCAGCAAGACGAAAAGGAATGTGTGTGTGTGTGTGTGTGTGTGTGTGTGTGTGTGTGTGTGTCTGTGTGTGTGTGAGATCGATGGCTGGTCTCACTCCATCAGTGCAGTGCTGCGTGACTTGTACAGATTGGTTCATCGAGCTCCGAGGCCAGTCCTCGGGTCATACGAGAAGCTCAGACAGTAGGTGGTTACGTGTGTGCGTGTCGAGTGCGTTTTGTACAAAGTCACCCTAGTAGACACGCACACACAAGCAACCGCACACTTTCTCAAAACACAAATGATCCCTCTCCCTCTCGCTCACACACACGCACACAGACACATTCTCTCTCTCAACCACACACACAATGTATCAAACACACACAAACACACACACACCACCAACCTCACACTAACTCAAACACAACCTCACAAGTTCTCAAACACAAATCATCTCCATCTCACACATAGACACACCGACAAACACTCTCATTCACTCTCTCTCTCTCTCTCTCTCAACTACACACACAAACACACACACAAATACACTGACACACACGCACACACACAACAACACACACTCACAACAACACACACTCTATCCCTCTCAACAATGTCCCACAATGTCTCAAACACACACACTGATACACACAAACCAACAACCTCATACTTATTGACACATGCAACCTTGCATGCTCACACTTTCTCACACACATGCAAGATCTCACAGTTCCTCTGACAAAATCTCTCTCTCTGACAAAATCTCTCACACTCTCTCACTGCCCCCCCCCCCCCCCCCCCCCCCACACACACACACACACACACACACACACACACACACACACACACACACACACACACACACACACACACACACACACACACACACACACACACACACAAAACAGGATATTGGATATGCAAATACAGACACAATGCATTAGTGAGGCATTTGATACACTCACCAGCGAATCAAACACCTTGAGCCCGTATCTCTTGGAGCTCTCGTCCAGAATACCAAACAGAGTGTCCAGGGTGTCTTGCAGGAACTGCAGGCGGGAAAGGGGTGTTGGGTGGGGCAGCGAGGGTAGAGGGCAGAGAGGTTAGAAAGGGTGATACAGAAGACAAGGAACAGGATGGGTCAGAGAGAGAGAGAGCGGAATCAGAACTGAGGAGCATAACAGTTAGCTGGACGGGGGAAATGGTGGCAAAAGGTGTACTTTAGAACACGGTTCGGTTAAGTGCTACTCGGACGTACGGGGGTCGGACAAAACAAACACCACCTCTCCGTTCTACCGGCTTGAGCAGAAATCAATGCTATGGACCGCACGGTCATCATCATCACCCATCATCCTTTTCACCAGATAGGCTTTCACTGAACCCTGCCCCGGTCAGGGAGGGCGGGGCGGGTGGGGGGAGTGACGAGGTGTTGACAGGTCTGTGAGCAGGACAACTTGAGTCCACCCGACAGGCTGCCGCTGTTGCCTTGGAATGACACCGGGCGTGTGTGGAATTGTACGTGCGATGCACGTGTGACTGCACAGCCTGTATAATGTATCGGCCGCGTGCTCCATAATTCAAGCAGTTGAAGTGTGTGTGTTTTTTTGTGTGTGTGTGTGTGCATGTACACTTCACTGTGCACGTTTGTGTGTATGTATGTAGAGTATGTGTTTGTGTGTACAGTATGTGTTTGTTTGCATGGCTGTGTGTATGTGTGTTTGTAGTACCCATATGTGTTTGTATATACTATGTGTGCGTGTGTGTATGTGTATGTGTTTGTATGTGTGTGTGTGTGTGTGTGTGTGTATGTATGTTTATAGTACCCATGTGTGTGTGTATATATGTATGTGTGCATGTGTGTGTATGTGAATGAGTTTGTGTTTACAGCACGTATGTGTGTGTTTTCGTGCTTGTGTGTGCGTTTGTGTGTGTGTCTGCAGCCTACCTTAACGATCTCAGAGCCATCGATCTCCTTCAGTTTGGAAAGGCTGTCGTTGATGCGCTCAGGGTGGGCCCGCCACTTTAACAGGTCCAGCATGTCACCTATAGTGGTGGAGAGACATAGGGGGGGGGGAGGAGAGAGAGAGAGAGAGAGAGAGAGAGAGAGAGAGAGAGAGAGAGAGAGAGAGAGAGAGAGAGAGAGAGAGAGAGAGAGAGAGAGAGAGAGAGAGAGAGAGAGAGAGAGAGAGAGAGAGAGAGAGAGCGAGAGAGAGAGAGAGAGAGAGAGAGAGAGAGAGAGAGAGAGACAGGTAGAGGGAGATGGAGAGGGAGCGAGAGAGTTTATTTTGTGTACACCCTCTGTCACAATTACAAGTGTCAAAAGGGATTCCAAGGTCCACATTTGATGAATCACTCCCGCAAAAATATGAGGAGAAAATAAGAGAAGGGGGGGGGGGGGGGGGGGGTAAAGGTGCAATGAAGACGGAGAGAAAGGAAATAAACACAGAAGACAAAGAAGGAGGTTGAGGAAAAGAGGAGAGATGAGAAGCGAAGAAACAAAACAGAAATTATAGAGAGAGATATTAACCTTGCATACTAATATAGGCAGATGGATATGAACGAATACAGAGGAACAGTTATGCAGAGGAAGAGCATAAAAGGAGGCCACACACACAACAGAAATATATATTTAACGTAGTTAAATGAACGATAACATTTCAGCACGTGTCAAAACATATCATCACACCCATTATTTTACACACAACATCTCTGCTGAAACGCAGTGAAACGATAACATTTCCAAAAACAAAAAGGGACAGAGCGGAAAGAAAGTAATTCTCCCATCTCTAGACAGCTTCATGAATAAAACAACTGCTTATAAAGAAAGCCCTACTTGAGACGTCTCACAGGATTCCACTTAAACTGTGTCTGTTCACAATCACGTACGGATTTAGCCGAACGGGATTCAACCCTCCATGTGCATACGGTTTAATGTGTGTCTTAATGTGCTGCTGTCATATCTCAGCCTGCGGAATGTTATCTATGTTAGTGTTCTGTGCGTCTGTGTGTCTGTCTGTGGGTTGGACTGAGACCATGTATGCTTGGGTAGCTACTAGCTAATAGCCAAATAAATGTCACTATAATATTTCACAATCCTCAAGATCTAATTGAAACAGTGGCAGTAAGCAGGAAAACCCAATCACAGCAGGAGACCAAAGGCTTTTTCGATGTCACTAAACATAGACATCTTCTTTTTATATACTGCATGCATGCTTACATGCCTTCTTTGTTTCACGTGTATTTTAGTATGAGGGAGGTTACTGTATGGATGAACAATAAACACTAGATACATTTTAATCAACGAAGCTTCTTGCCAGGGAATCAATCATGTATCGCTTGGTTAAGCCCGCAAACTATTTGGTAGGTCTTGGGTCAAAAATAAACCTCTAAAGGGTGGGACTCCGGCGCGAAAAATGTGGAGAAACTTATCCAACCCTTCTGTTACATCATTATTGAACAATTAAATATTATGAGGGATCCTAACTATTTCCTGAGTAAATGGTAAATGGACTGTATTTATATTGCGCTTTCTTAACCAGTGGCCACTCAAAGCGCTTTACAATATCGCCGAACATTCACCCATTCATACACACATTCATACACACATTCACGGCGATGTCAACCATGCAAAGCGATAGCCAGCTCGTCGGGAGCAGATAGGGTACGGTGTCTTGACACCTCGACACTCGGATAGGAGGAGCCGGGGATCGAACTAGCGACCTCCCGGTTACCAGCTAAGCGCGCTCTACCTCTCCCTCGAGCTACATGCCGGCCGGGAGGCGTTGGCGTCCCAGGCAGGAGGCGTACCGTTCTGCGTGAGCTTGGTGGAGCACAGGAAGCTGGTGATCCAGAAGGACTCCTTGGTGGACTTGAGGGTCTGGTTGTTGGCCGGCAGGTTGGTCTTGGAGAAGGGCAGCTTGATGTAGCGACTGCACTCACCGAGGTTGGCGTTCTCCTCGCACTGCAGGGGGGCAAGGGGAGACAGAGAACGCGCGATTGGTTGGTTTTCAACGTGAGATTCAAACCAAGACAAAAAGTCAATAAATCCAGGGGTTGGATTTTGGTTAGCGGACACAAACTAGCATACCCAGTGGACTGAATCCACCCAGTGGACTGAGTAGACTAATCCATCTATCAAACATCATTCCCATATGTGATGTCACACGTGGGGTCGATTTCTAAATGATGTTTGATTGGCACTAGGCTCGGCAGGAATTGGAATGGAAGCTACTAATTCAGCTATGGGAAAAAAAATCATCTGAAATATTGGCTCAAATAAACACAGAGCATCATCATTTCTTGAATCGTTAACTGCTTCAGGATTGGTTCAGCAAACTCACCCAGTTTATTAAAACGGCTCAGATAGAGAACAAATAACTAAATGATGTAGGGAAATATAATAAAAATCCCTGATAATCCCCAGGCTATCAGCATTACCCCTGGTGGAACAATACGGGCCGTAGAGCAAAACAATATGTTTCGCAGTCAAAAACACAAGTGGCTTTGTAAAGTCTTGTAAAGTGTGGAATGAGGATATTGATGAAGATATTCAACTATACACAGAGAGGAGGTGGTTGAATGGTGGTTCTGTTCTGAACCTAACTGGGCCTCAAATGGCGTGCGGTTGTTAAACGTGAGGCACTGGGTATAAGGGAACACATGGCGAGCCGGGAAACAAAGGAGAGTGAACCCATAACGATCTATGGGCTTTGCTTCAGGCAATCGAGTCGTCTCATTAACAATTCCATCATTTTGATCGAGTTTTAAAGTCAGAATTCAATAAACAAATGTTTTCAATGAGCTTGTTGCCACCCACAACCCCCCTCCGTCTCCCCGATCTTAAATCAATAACCCAAAAATGTATTACATTCATTCATTAGATTTCTTAATGAGGTAGTGAATGTGATTCATATTCCTAGCTTATTAAAAAGGAGGGAGGTCATTTGAGCCCTTCATTCTTTTCACAGTTTGGGCCGTTTTTCTCGGGGGCTATTTCGGGGTTGTGCAGAGATAAATAGGCCAAGCTGGTTTCATTGAGCTCCCAGAAACGTCCATATGTCCCTTTGGAAAGGGCCGACGCTGTTCGTCAGAGGGTACAGACACACACTTTGAACCGCGTCCAATGTTGTCCTCGAAAAACTGGCACTCGTAGGTGAATGGGGGTTGTCACAAACAGATCTGGCAACCTTAACTCAAACCAAAGCCAACTGACAATGGTCAACAAAATGTATATGAAAAATAACAAACACAGCAAAAGTTAAGCAGTATTTGGCCGTTGTCCTTCAAAATTAAACATAATTAATGTGTGGAAGATATTATCTATGTGGCTGGAGCTGGACACACAGCGTGCAATGCCTTATTGAGTCGTCCACTGTGTTGAAAGCAAACCAGGACATTGAGTACATAACGACAAGTGACAAGAAATTGGTCATTGGACACAATAAAGATACTGCCTGGAACTGAACAGAGAATCTGTATCCATTAACTGCACTTATATTGAATTACCTTATTGGGAGGAAGCAGGAAAACAAAGATGACAAATTGGATAAAACATTAGTTTGGGATATAATTAATCAAAGTACAAATTAAAAGCCCGGATATCTATTGCTGTAGTGTAATACATTTTGGCCGGTGGTTCTTCAGATGAATCTATATCGTGCCCATGAGTGGACATTACTCACAGGCTAGTGGCAGGCATTTATTGATTCATGTGAGGATTATGCAGACCATAATGACACAGGAATGATTTGATTTGTCCCCGCATTAGCAGGCATCGATGCAGTGCTCTTTTTTTATACACTGCGTTATCAACAGTGAATAATCCTATTTCCCAGCATGCACCTGGAGTCACACATGTACAACGCGAGTGAGAGTGTGTACGCGTGTTTTTACATTATCACAACCATTTGGCTTGTGGTTTCTCACATAGATGCAGTTTAAGCACAAACACACCCTTACGCACTCACACACACGCGCACGCACAGACGCACACACACACACAGGCCTAACTACTAGGGAAATTGCCAAAGATGGGCGAGAGAGACATACAGCAGGGGACAGAGACAGCTAGAGTGGGGGAGAGACAAATAGAGAGGGAGAGAGTCATAAAGAGGGGGAGAGAGACATAAAGAGTGGGGGAGAGACATAGAGTGGGAGAGTGTCATTAAGAGGGGGAGAGAGACATAGTGGGCGAGAGAGTCATAAAGAGGGGGAGAGAGACATACAGGTAAGTCCACGCGCATTGAGTGGATTGCGTGTCATTGATTACCACACAGACACACACCCCTCACTCAGCCTCCTACCTTGTGGATGATGAGCTCATGCGTGCCGTCCGGCAGTGTCCGTCCGTCCTCCTGCATCAGCGGCACGAAGGAGTAGCCAAACAGCTTCTTCTCCCCCTTGTCTTTGGCTGGGGAGAATCCGTACACAAGAGAGGGGTGTCAAGATTCACCGCAACTCGCCATGGAAACAAGACTCTGTGAAGTGACTCAGCGGGTAGTTTGAGGAAGATTCCGGAGGACGATGATGAGTCTCAGGGAGACGAAGATTGGTGATTGTCTGTGAGAGAGTTAGCGCACTAAACGATATTTTAATTTCACCGGGAAACCATTTTAAATGTTGTAATGAGGTAAGGTAGAAGAGGGTAGAATTGGAATGAATTGGAATGAATTGGGAGCACCGTGCAAAATGAAGCCACTTGAAATACATTTAACATTGCAAAGCAATGTTTTGGTGTGGATACACACAAAGAAATGTGTACATAAATGTAAGGGTTAAGTAGGTATTTAGAAGTCACGTAGTCTTCACCACTGGTCTATGTGCAACAAGGACTTAAGGAAGTGTGATTTTCAGTACTTCTCGTTCTACTACCTGTTTAAGCGCATTCAAGTGACACAAGGCATCTTCATTCTCTTCACACAGACTGAACGTGTTCATTCTTCTTGTAAACATGGAAGGATGTTGATGTTGCAATTTGGCTTTTACTTCCCGTTCTACTTCCTGTTTTAATTGTGTCTCCAGGGTTTATATACAACAATGTTTGAATCCTGTTGTCTGGATGACATGGTGAATGTTTATATCTGTCAATATAGTCCAATCTATGCAGTTGTATGTGTATGAAAATAAACCAATATCAGCCCAATTATTTAGCCAATTATTTAGCAGAAATATCTATGTAAGAAAGTATGTTGCAAAGTGTATAACATTTATTTGTAATATCATTGCTATAAAATACATAAATACACATACATAGAAATCAATGTGTCTTAAGCCACCACGATGATTCAAATATAGCATATAAATATAGCACGGTAATATTTTCCTATAGTTTGTATATGTGATTTATGCGAGCCCATGAAAAGTTTACGTTTGAGATTCTGAAATAGTTGGGCAACTCTAATCAATAATGTGATTGGTAAACACACACACACACACACACACACACACACACACACACACACACACACACACACACACACACACACACACACACACACACACACACACACACACACACACACACACACACACACACCATCCCTTGCTGTTTTGCATGACTATTCCAAACAGAGCTGAATTAAGACTCCAATTACCCTCGGGGCAGGGGGTGCACTGAGAAGCTGGGCAGCCGGCCTCCGAGCCAATCAGAGCCCTTTAAACGCAACCGTTGCTTTGCTAATTCAGCCTCTCCATGCTTCAACAGCAGCGTGATGATAATAACACCACCATCTTGTTATTAGGGAAGAGGGGTCGATGGTGGATGATTGGGGAGTGGGGATGAAAGAGAGAGAGAGAGAGAGAGAGAGAGAGAGAGAGAGAGAGAGAGAGAGAGAGAGAGAGAGAGAGAGAGAGAGAGAGAGAGAGAGAGAGAGAGAGAGAGAGAGAGAGAGAGAGAGAGAGAGATGTGTGTACAGAAACACAGAGAGAGGTAGAGGGGAGAGCTGCTGAATGGGAATGGTGTCCAATCGAAGAGCATCATTGTGGCATTTTGTTGTGGAGCTGGACGGAAGAAAAGATGCGTGTGTGTGTGTGTGTGTGTGGGGCGGGGGGGGGTTTGTGCCATTATGGAAACTAACTCCATTTGAATGGATAGGAGGGGCAGCATTAGTCTGAGGGAACACGCATGGAACAGTGACTTTGTAGCACCCTTTCTCGCAAAATACATAGGCCAATATATTTCTCTCTCTATTTTCGTTATTTCATCACTTCTTCCTGTAGCTTTCTTAATTTCACACACATTCTCTCTCTGTCACATGACACACACACATACACTCTGACTTAAACAGACATCAGCCAAGCCTCTCTCTCACTCTCTCACTCCCCCCCTCTCTCTCTTTCTCCCCCCCTCTCTCTCTCACTCTCTCTCTCCCTCCCCCCCCTCTCTCTCTTTCTCTCCCCCCCTCTCTCTTTCACTCTCTCTCCCTCCCACCCTCTCTCTCTTTCTCTCCCCCCCCCTCTCTCTCCCCCCCCCCCCCCACTCACTGGAGCAGTGTCTGAACTCGAAGCGGACGTGCGAGCCGCGGAACATGTCCACGGGGATGGGCAGCTTGACGTGCTCCGCCCAGCGGGGGGTGTTGTTGTGGTACAGCACCAGCGAGTGGTAGTCGTCCCCACCGGGCTCACCAGACCCCGCCGCAACGTGACTCTGTAGGGCGGGAGAGAGAGAGAGAGAGAGAGAGAGAGAGAGAGAGAGAGAGAGAGAGAGAGGATAAAGAGAGAGAGAGAGAGAGAGAGAGAGAGAGAGAGAGAGAGAGAGAGAGAGAGAGAGAGAGAGAGAAAACGGGAGAGAGAAAGTCAACTTACCCTGCGTTCACACCAAAAGATGCAAAAAGTTGACGCGCGTCGTGATCCCATTCAAAGTGAATGTAGAGACGCGTTGCTGCTTTGCTGCCGCAGCATTTGCTGCCGCAGCATTTGCTGCCGAAAAAACGGGCAGCAAAACTGGTCTGATTTGCGGCACGGGCGGAGGGCGCGTTCACGTATTTTGCGGCGCTTCAAATGCTGCTCGAGTTGAAATATTTCAACTTTTGACGCGCCGCAAAACCTTTTGCCGCGCTGCAAAACTTTTGACGTGCCGCAAAACTTGATTTGCGGCGCGTCAAAACTTCGGCGGCAACGCGTTCGGGCAGCAAATGCATCTTTTGGTGTGAACGCAGGGTTACAGGTGAGGCTGCTTCCAATCAGAGCAAACACAACACAGAGCCTTCTCCTAGAGACGTCATCAGAGGACAAACACAGGTGTCCCTCATTAACCTAATTATGGGTCTGCTCCTGTAATGCACCAGGGCACGATGGTCGACTCAGACTGGTAAATATATCACACACTGACCACGGAGCGTGTCCCCCGGTCCATACAATGAGCAGAGCCCTGCTTAGTTTAATGAGAGACACCTGCGTCTCGATGACATCACGTCTATTGGAGCGACTACGCAAATACTGGCTCCTGCTGACGACCTTTTATACTGTACATAACAAACTAACTGGAAGGAGTGCCGAGTAGGGATTGGACGAGAGCTTTTGGTGGGAGGGGGGAGGGGGAAAACCAAAACATGAAGGTCATGGCATTAAAAGTAAAATATGTAAAATATGCACACACACAAACACACATGCAACGTATGAGTATGAGCTTGTGTAAGTGTGATAGTGTGTGTATGTGTATGCGTGTTTGTGTTTTAATGTCAATGGGTGTGTGCGCATGTGTTTGCACGCGCGTGTGTGTGTGTGTGTGTGTGTGTGTGTGTGTGTGTGTGTGTGTGTGTGTGTGTGTGTGTGTGTGTGTGTGTGTGGATGCGTGCGTGCGTGTGTGTATCGGGTTGTTGTCTGTTGCGTTGCCGGATTTGGCAGCAAACCCACAGCGATGGACTGGCAGAGGCCAAGACCACGAACAGACCGCGACCACAGAGGAACCCAGCTTCAACTAGGTCACCGTATCTAAAGTCAATACACATTACTGGCTTTGACCAGTCAGCGGCAGAAGGACATCACAGCTATCACAGCCGCAAATACTATACCATGGCAATGGATAATATTCAGGGTTATTTCCTTTTTCGTTTGTTAATGTCTATTGATTAATAACCAACGATGATATTTTTATTACAGCACCTATTAAAACAGTGGTTCAAAAAGTGTGCAGAGAGGTGCTATAAAAGATCATAAAAAAACTTAAATTAGGAATAGAAAGGGAGAGGAATATAATAGAAATCAAAAAGTGGAGTAAAAAAAAGTAAAAAACTGAAAACAAATAAAACTACGTTGAATAAATCCTTGAAACCATGAAAACCATGAAATAAAGCTGACATCGATCTTTGGTATGCGTTACCTTGAGGATCTGCCCGTCGATGTCGAGCACGTACACGGTCACCTCCACGTTGCGCGCCACGCTCTTCCCGCCCTTTTCAAACTCGCCCCTCTCCAGGGTGATGTAGAGGTCGTTGCGCAGCTCTCCTGCAAGGTCGACGGAGAGAGAGCAGGCCATCAATTATGGACACGAGACAGGGCCCCCGGGGCGCCAACCGCCGTCCAATCGGAGCGACTGAGGGCCTGACTCGCTAATGCAGTTATATTCATGTTTTCTTTTTATTCTGCTTTAAAAAATGAAGGGTTAGAAGAACGGGAAGCAAAATAAAATGTCCTCCAAGATGTGGCTTTGACAAATATTCAAATACAGTTTCATAAGGATACCTTCATTTAGAAAGGTGCTTCCTTTGTCTTTGGCTTCATAATGTGTTATTTTTTAGTATAATATCCTAGCTTTAGTTAGCAGCAGCTGGAATGCCACAACTGTGTATTGTTTTGAATTTATTTCATGATTCTCACTCGGACCTGCGGTTAGCCCGCGGCTTTCAGTCAAACACAGAACGAGTCGGCGATCCCAGGTGCATCCTGCCGGCTCATTCAAAACACACCAGAGCACACACCCTGCGAGCTAGCGCCTTGCCAACACATGTCTTCACCTTTTCACTCTCATGCACCGCATGGAAATAAAGACGGTAACAAGAAAATTGACCGTTTTATCGCCAACAGTTATGCTTTCGATTGTCTGAGTAGAATCATTTTGTAAAGCTCATCATATACAAGGCCTCGGTAATGTGTGTGGCAGGATAATGTTGTGGCCAAAGTCACAAAATCCTCTTACCAGCTCGCCCTGCTCCTTGATGACCTCTAAACCTATGTACTTACTGTTATTAGCTTTAAATAAAAGTGTCTGCGATATGATTAGATAGTTGAATAAAATGAGAGTAATATAGGAAATGTGTCCAATCCTTATTGTACAAATTAACAATGCACTGCTGTTGCTGGACCAGTGAGCAGATGGTCGACCATATATGGTTGCTTCTCCATAGGAGGAAGTGACAGGAAGTAGGAGGGTGACGTAATACCACAAAGGCAGAAGAAGACTAACCCATATCCTGTCATATTATAGCTTCATTGTGTGTGTGTGTGTGTGTGTGTGTGTGTGTGTGTGTGTGTGTGTGTGTGTGTGTGTGTGTGTGTGTGTGTGTGTGTGTGTGTGTGTGTGTGCGTGTGTGTGTGCGTGTGTGCGTGTGTGTGTTTTAATCATATCTCCATCTGTGGGGTTAAAATTGATTTTGCGCTCTCGACAACAGTCACCATGGTAACCCGGAGACTCTTAAATCACCCATAGACAGTGCGCGCTTGCACTCTGAACGCATGCATGTGCACACATGCACTCACAGAGAATGAGAGAGAGAGAGAGATAGAGCGAGAGAGAGAGAATATTATGACGCAAAAACAGAATGCTAAATGAGCACAACAAACAAATGCAAAATGACTCAATCAAAACGAAAGATAGCAGATTAAATATAGAGAGATAAAGAGAGATTCAGCAGTTCGCTCAACAGTTATTCAGAGATGCAAAAGTGATTCAGCGGACGAAACACGTCAACAGAAAATAAAATAACAGAACCCCCCCACACACATGAACACACGCAGTGGGAACTGAAGAGAATGTATTTTTTTTTCTTGAGCGCGATAAGGAAGGAGTGAGAGAGGAAGAGAAATGACAGCGCGGAGAAGGGGAAGAAAGAAGAAGAGAGGGATTTCCCATGGCCCGTAGCACTGGCGGAATAGGTAGGAGAGCTGAACGTTATAAAGAGGTTCAAAGGCAGGAGATACTGCGACAGCCAGCGTGAACATACATCTAAGCGGTTTATTGGGGCACCGCACGCACGCACGCACGCACACGCACACACACACACACACAGTGTATCTTTACAAAACCAGGTCTTGGCTTCTCTCTGCTCAAAAGAGACCGCCTTGGGGATACACTAAAACAAAATAAAACCAATGATCCCCCCCCCCCACACACCAACAATTGGGTGAACAAAAAACATATTTTCATTTGATCCACTTTGCTTTTCTTTCTCAGTTGAGGAAAGCGTGTTTTGACAGGTCAGCAACCGACCACGGAGTCAAACACACGTCATTCAACGTAGCTGAATGATGTGCACCGTCGCGAAACATCATCTAATTTGTGGGAAATAAGATAAATATGCACGCATACATTAGTCAGTTATATAGATAATTGACTTGGCACGCTTCAGCTCACAATTATGCGGACGCAAAAATGCCAGGGGGCATTTACACTAACGTGCGTCGGTGCATACTGACATATTCAAATGAGCAGCTTAAACACATCTATACATATACAGCGTCTTACTCATGTAGTTACAAAGGGAAAAACTAATATGTATATATATATATATATATATATATATATATATGTGTCACCATGAAAATGTTTGTGGAAATACATTCATCACCCACACAAGACGAAGAGGAAGTGATCTCTGAGTTGTGCAAGCTAACAGGTCAAAGGTTAACGATGTCAAAGTGTTGCATGCATAAATAACCACATGCGTTGTGCAAGGCTCTAATTGGAATAAATTAGACATCTCTGGGCAAATTAAAAAAAAGTGTGCATAACGTTATCTGGATTCCAGCAGACCCCGTTCTGTTGCAGCAGAACTTCTGTGGGGGAGGAGACAACGTATACGAAGGGAACTCATTCATGAGACTGAATGAAACTTTCAGAAGGGGATTTTATAAAGGCTATTCCTTTAGCAGCCAGCCTACACAATGTGGATCTGAAACCTTTACAGACACTATTTCACACTCTTCTACCTCCGGACAAGTTTGCGTTCGCCGAATGCGTGCCTACAGATCTTACGTGTCGGTGATCAGTACGCTTAGGATTTTAATCTAACGTCTGAATTTTACAACCGTACAAAACATTATTAAACCAAAAACATTAAGATCTAGTGCAATATTTAGTTCATAAAATGTCTCGTATTTATGCATTTTTGGGCATACTTATGTAGCCTCTTTGTAATATAAGTATGTTTTGTCTTCTGTCATGCTTGATACTGTCAGCGGCTATGTTTCAATTTTGTCTATCGATGCTTTATGTCTCACGTGTATGTCCTCATGTTTGTCTATTGATGCTATATGTCTTATATGTATGTATATGTCCTCAATTCCATAAATTATCTGCCCAGGGATGCAAAAAATATTTGTGTGTGTGCGTGCATGTGTGCGTGTGCGTGTGTGTGGGGCTTACCTGGCATGATGACATCAGAGAAGCCCAGCTTCCTGGTGATGGAGACACCGCGCTTGAACAGGACCAGGTACTCCCTCCTCAGCTGGTCTATGTCCCCGTGAAGGAGCTGGAGAGCCACCGACAAGCCTGGACACACGCACACACACACACACACACACACACACACACACACACACACACACACACACACACACACACACACACACACACACACACACACACACACACACACACACACACACACACACACACACACACATTGGTGCAATTGTAAATTAAAGAACAAATTATACATTCACATTTGGGGGCATTTGGCAGACGCTTTTATTCAAAGCGACTTGCAATAAGTATAAAGTTATTAAAGAAGGATCTCGCAGTGGCTTTCGGCTCCTGACCGAAAGGTACTTGGTATGATCCCCAATGTCCGCAGGCTACGCCGGTAGCTTCCATGAGCAACGATGCCTCCAAGCCCCTGCCGGCTGCTTAAAGACATCACTATGAGTGGCTTTGAAATGGGTTGAATTGTAGAAAGAAGCAACAAGGAAAGGTCAGTGGGTTGAAGGTCCCTATGCAGTTGATACGAAGCCCTCCAGTCCAACACAGCGCGCTATGACGGCCTGTCTTCAGCCCTGTCAACGAGTCCGAGTTTAGGAAACTAAAACCCAATAAGGTGCCATGTTGAGACCTCATAAATGTCCCCACAAATAAATGTCCTCATAAATACATTTGAGCCTTCAGTGTGCATGTGTGTGTGTCTGTCTGTGAGACACACACACACACACACACTACCAAACCAAGAAATAGATTTATGATTAAGAGCAAATCAAAACAGAGAGGAGACAGAAGAGCCAGCTCAATATTGCGATGCAGGAAACCAAAATGCCAACTCTGACGGCAAATTGAATCAGAACCTCCTATTGGTTGTTATGCATTCAGTTCTCTACGTGTTCGTGTACAGGGTGAATCAAGAAAGAAAACTAAAAACTACCAGAGAGAGAGAGAGACAGAGACAGAGACATAGAGACATAGAGACATAGAGAGAGAGAGAGAGAGAGAGAGAGAGAGAGAGAGAGAGAGAGAGAGAGAGACAGAGACAGAGACAGAGACAGAGACAGAGAGAGAGAGAGAGAGAGAGACAGAGACAGAGACAGAGACAGAGAGAGACAGAGACACAGAGAGAGAGAGAGAGAGAGAGAGAGAGAGAGACTACCCACTACCAGAGATAGTGCCTTTCTCAGGGGGGAGATGTGGATTTAATGGGAAGGGGTGTCTCATGGAGTTATGTTTGGGGATGCGGATGGGAGAACACACAACCGCACACACACACACACACACACACACACACACACACACACACACACACACACACACACACACACTGAAGAACCACGATTAGGCAAATCAGATTTATTGTTATTCTGTTCTGCGTATGTGGCCCTCCCCAACCCTTTATCTTTAACTCAACCTTTACCCTTACCGTCCTCAGAAAACCCCTAACAGCAAACACATGTTCAGCCTGAATAAAATGTGCTAAAATGTTTGGACGATGAGTCAAAGCCTGCCTACACTTGTACTGTGGAGGCGACTGAATAATCGCCACCGACTGAAGCAAACGCTTGCATGGAGCAGCATTAGTATTACAAGTTTCAAAAACGCATTACTTCACCTCTAATCCTCATTTTCTCTCGTGACCTCAATTTCGCAAACCTTTCTACTCTCACTCTCTATTTTTCTAACTCCCTCTCCAAATGACCTCGCACCCCCACTCTCTACCCCTCTTTATGTATCTCCCCCTCTATACGTCTCTCTCCTCTATGTGGCTCTCTCCCCCTCTTTATGTCACTCTCCCCCTCTATACGTCTCTCTCCTCTATGTGGCTCTCTCCCCCTCTTTATGTCTCTCTTCCCCTCCTCATGTCTCTCGCCCCCTCAATACGTCACTCTCCCCCTCTTTATGTCTCTCTTCCCCTCCTCATGTCTCTCTCCCCCTCTATACGTCACTCTCCCCCTCTTTATGTCTCTCCCCCGTTATATGTCGCTCTCGCCCTCCATCTTTGGTAATTTCCCTAGCAGTTGGGCCAGTGTGTGTGTGTGTGTTTAGTTGTCTCTCTGTGTGTGTGAGAGTGTGTGTGTGTGTGTGTGTGTGTGTGTGTGTGTGTGTGTGTGTGTGTGTGTGTGTGTGTGTGTGTGTGTGTGTGTGTGTGTGTGTGTGTGTGTGTGTGTGTGTGTGTGTGTGTGAATGGCAGTGTGCTGATTTCTGTTAGGCTAATTGGTTGCTAATGGGTAACTTCTGGCTCACCGCCAGGATCACTTGGAGGGAGTGCCGCAGAGCGAGGCCACACACACAGACACACACACACACACACACACACACACACACACACACACACACACACACACACACACACACACACACACACACACACACACACACACACACACACACACACACACACACACACACTGAGCTCACCACTCACACAAATGCGGATATGGATGTGCATATCCGGATCTACCCTGTTGTCAATCTCAACCACATCTACACCCAAAACATAACAATGCTCAGGCATGAGTGTGTTACATCCTTTCATACATTCATCACTGACACCCACATGCAAACATATGGACACAATGTTTGCAACGAGGCAGTTTCTTACGAGGTCAAAATCCATCATCTCTATACACATGACGTGCGCACACACACACACACACACACACACACACACACACACACACACACACACACACACACACACACACACACACACACACACACACACACACACACACACACACACACACACACACACCCCTACTCTGACTGAAACAGACAGCTCACTTTAAATGACCACTCCATGTCCATTGTTCTCATGAAAAGAGCAGTGTGTAATGACTTGAGAAGCTTGAATAATAGATGGTTTCCAGATTTACCGACGCCTTTATTGGACCCAGCCTCACCTGTCAGTTGTCTTTCTCTTTCCCGCTCTCGCTCTCTCCCTTAAATGATCTTCCCAGTATGCCACTTTGTCGCTTTAACTATAATAGGACTGCCATTAAGATAATAGGTGTACAATCCTGTTTTGTACAAGTCAACCTGTTTGTGAACGTTCTACCCTGCTCTGCAGGATAAGACTTCTTCAAAGAACTCCGAGCCCAAAACTTTTTTTGGAATCTCTTAGTGTTCGAATTCGTGCTGAAACAGGTGGTTCATTTAAACTTAAAGACGCTTGTTTAACACTCTAAAACTGTTGGAGTTACTGTCAAATCGAGACCTCCTACTGTAAAACGAACACACACACACACACACACACACACACACACACACACACACACACACACACACACACACACACACACACACACACACACACACACACACACACACACACACACACACACACAACCACACTCACAAATTATGATATGGTGTGAATACTGATTCTGTAAGAAATGTTGTTCTTATTTTCGTAATTTGTGCCCCCACATCACATCTGTTAGGTGCTGGAATGATGATATGAGTCATTAAGTGAATCAATCAGAGTCATACAGCACTACTTTATCCAGTAGCACACAAACAGATGGGCTGAGCACAAGATCAACTCAATACGAAGACACGAAACAGCAAAACAACGTTGGTAGGAGAGGGAAGTGGGTGGAAACTTCAACAAACTGGTGGCAAAGTTCTCTGTAGGGACTTCGAGCATTGTTCTCTAGAAAAGATATCATATAAACACCAGATCAATACAGAGCAATCCACGCTTAATATCACTGGCAGACAGGTGCATGATGGAAAACAATGTAAAGGCTCTTAATAGAGAAGCTCAGTGTAGCCAAAGCACTGAGAGCAAGCCCCCCCCCCACACACACACCTGCTTTAGAGCTATTTCCAATGAAATTACATAATCAATTGTGTTTGCGTGTTTGTGTGTGTGTGTGTGTGTGCGTATCATTGCATCCGTCGTGTGAGTGTGTGTTCATTGTTCAAATATAGATTTTCTGAGAGCCCAACAATAATTTCCCGCCCTCATTTAATTACCGTAGTTGAATCTTCATCCAAACAAACCCCTTCATCGGTGAAGGAGAAAGAGATGCCTCTTTACGTGGATATAAATGCTGGTGTTTATCGGAATGCACAATTCTGCCAAATTTTTAGACAATTCCTTATGACACACTGTTGTTCAGCATGACCATTCACAGTTACGCCTCTGGAATGTTGGCTGTTTCTCGCTGACTTTCAGTTGCACATTCCTGGGTGCTCAACATCATAACAGTATAAACACCTTGACAAAAATGTTGACGGATCTACCGGTAATATCGCCTTAACCAACCGTTGAGGCAGCCCATAATACTGTATAATCCCATCTGAGCCAGCTTAGTCATCTTAATGTTCTCCTGCGAGGATAATCACTGTTCAAAGTATAAAGCACACCGCAGTACTCGGCAACATAAAAACATTCAACACAATATCAGCAATGTCATAGACCGAGAAGGAAGCATTAAGCAGCTAACATCCATGATGCGTTTTGCTCAAAGTAGGGGTGTCAAATCTGATGGCATGGCGTTAGCGTGTTATCTCAGACAAAATGACAGCTAAAGGCGGGAAAAGTCGAGGACATGGGTGTTATGAGAAGAAGCGTCATCAATTTATTTGTGATGTGGGATTGTAATTTGAGGTAGGGTTAGGCAATGTGTTTGATTCAGTGTTCATCTCCGGGTGACGATGCGGGGATCTGTGTCAGTTTGTCTTCCTGCCTTTCCGTTGCTTCAGTTACCATGTTTTACTGTGCAATTCATCTGGGATGGGCAACTGGCGGCCCGCGGGCCGCATGCGGCCCGTGGGCCGCCAGTTGCCCATCCCTGCTCTAGAGCCAGCTCTCTGTCTCTGTTTCTTAGAGCCAGTGCCCACATAGCCCTTTTTGTCTAGCAGAAAAGCGCAAATTTATCAGCGCTTTCACAGCTGTCGTGCGAACAACTAGCGTCGCCCCTTTGCTTTTATCTATATTTATATTATATTTAGAAGGCTTTTGACGGTATCTGTCGGACATGTCGTAAAGCTCTGCATTGAGCAGACGCAAACCAAACACGCCTCCTTTCCATCGTCTTGGTTAAAGGGGTGACGAGTCCTGCCCCCGCTGACACGCGACTGTCCGCCTGCAAAGGCGTGACCGCGACAACACAAGCGCATTTCTGGAAAGTTCCGATGTTTTCAACTCAATGCGCCCCGAAGCTGCCCTCACCAAAAAGTCGGCACGCTCTGAAAAAAAATACGCCAGTTGCAGCGTTTCATCTCTGGGACTCTGCATGCTTCCACGTACGCTCTCTACTCATCGGGAACAATAGAATAAGACTCAGGCCCTCATAGTGATTTTCCCTTCATCCCCTCTCTTTCCCCGTCTCCCTCGCACTCTCCCCCTCCTTAATCAGATCATCTTTGCAGAGAAAAGCGTGGCAAACATCTCCCAATCCAAGGGTTTCTCGCCCCAAGTTGGGTTTGGGGGCCGAGCGTGCGCGATGCCACATTGTGATCCTCAATTAAAGCGCTGTGGCGTGAAGAGACCGCTAAATGATTCTTTGTCTGGAGATGTAATTACCGCTCTCCTCCATCCCCCCCCCACACCCCCCCCCCCCCCCCACCCGCATTCTCCCAAGATTATCCATGATTATTTAATATTCTCGAGTTGTGCGTCGCCTCAAGTAATTATTTGGTTTTCGAAGAGAGTGTGTGTGCGTGCGTGCGTGCGTTTGTGTGTGTGGCTGTGTCTGTGGGGTCTCTGTGTGTGTCTTGGTGTGTTTGTGTGTGTGCGTGTGCGTGTGTGTGTGTGTGTACCAAGGAGCTTATTCAGTGGATCAGTGCCAAAGTTTGATTTGTATTCCTCCCTGGCTCCGAGAAGACTCCCCTCCCTCTTCTCTTCTCCCTTTCATTTTGTCGTTTCTCTTCCCCGTGCCAAAAAAACGCAACGCAGTGCAGTTTATGCGTTATGAAGCCGTCGGGGAGTTACGGGGAAACAATGATGCACACCGACAGAGAGGTTTTGTTGTCGGACCGGTTAAGAACACAACAGTCGGGAGTCGCCATGCTGTCAGGAACAACAGGCCTCCAGCAGGTTGCAGGAGGCCGTGTTTCACAAAACACGTTGGGAGCGAATTAGTATCACAATTCTTTCTTTCCGCGCTACATAAACAAACGACCACTCTGGCGGGGGGGGGGGGGGGGGGGGGGCGTCTGCCTGTAGACGCGGCTGACACTGTTCCGCCGTGCCGGAGATGATCCTCAGCGGGTGGCCCGCTTTGATCGTTTGTTGTGTTGTGGAAGAGGAAGACACTACACCCCACGTGTTGGACGGGAGCATTAGAATGTGTATCGCTTCTCCTTGTCTAGAGCACACGCCTCTATTACTGTTGATATGGAATGGAGAGATAATTAATCCGAGGCGATTTTGCCCCTTCTACGGATTCAAACCTGAAGTGGTCTAGTCTAGCAGCCAATCAGAAAAATACAACAGTAAACAAAAAAAAAAAAAAGTACAAAAGAAAAGCAACAAGAAGACATTTTAACATATAAATCGAAATGTGTGTGCTGCGTTTGAGTTGAACAATATGACACTGCATAAGCAGTATTTTGGAATTTCGCTAAACGGCTACGTTCTTGTAAAAAGCCGTTATCTTTGTGACACAGTTGGCAGCAGAACACAGGCAGGGGACAAAATGGCGGCGTGCGTACCTGTGTTGGAGCCAGACAGGTTGTATCGGGAGCTGGCCTTCTTGATGAGGTTCTCGTGGATCTGGTGCCACTCGCTCTCCGTGGTACACCTGCCGGGCGGACACACACAAGCCATTCATTCACCATGAAGCACGTACACATTACACTGTGGTTTCTTGATAACTCAATGCGCGATGACAAGGTTAATTTAATGAGAAAGAGAGCATACAAATGTGACATAGAGTAATAATAAAACTCCATTTTGCAGAAACAGATTTTTTTTTACAATTATATTCTGTCTATGTTATTTTAATATTCTTTCATAATTGTTGCTGTTCTGTGGATTGTAATACAATAACGTCAATGTTGCAGGAACAAACTCCCACAGCAGCCAACGTCTGCCTCAAGACTTCCTGAACCAGAGCTTGGGAACGGGACTCACGAGTAGACTTTGAGCAGGTGGTCGTCTTTGGAGTCTGCGGTGAGCAGGTCTGCGATGCTGACCACCGCACAGCCAAACGGGCGGCGGTACTGAACGCTACACAGGCTCTTCTTCTCCCCCGTGCCCATCCTCCCTGCACACACACACGCACACACACGCACAAAAATGTTAGAACACACACACACATACACACAGATACACACACACACAGGCACACACATGTTAAAACACACATACCCAAACACACTTACGCAAAGACGCGCACACACACACACACACACACACAAAGAAACGCACACACACATATATTAACGTGCGTGACCACACACACACATGAGCAAACAAAAAAAACAAATGTTTACATCGGACACTAACAAGGACACCCACACAAGCGTGCACGCACAAACACGATCTCACCTATTCTGACGATGTGAACCACAATGTAAACATCTTTCCTCAGGTCGCTGCTGCCCAGATCCTGATGGTGTGAAAAAGGCACCAAAGAAGACTCATCAGACACAATGACACTGTAGCCACACGATAAACTCTCACTTTAGAGTAAAACAGGAGAAAAGCTAATCCAAACAAAATGTGTCCAGAAGTAGTCGTTGGCTGTGTGTGCGGTTTTGTTGTCCGTGCAATGTTGTGCGTGCTTTCATTGAGTGTTGAATGCTTCATAGATGCTGTCGTTTCACACGTCTTTTTAACAAGTTCACACATAAACACACGTGTGTGCGTGCAGCGCGGCTCACCACAAACAGAGTGCATTGTCTCTCCGTCTTCTCCGGGGACTTGGGCACTCCAGTCTTATTGAGTCTCACAAAGAATCGCTCACTGGAAAGAAGGAGAGAGGGAGAGAAGGAGAGAGCGAAGGAGAGAAGGAGAGGAAGAGCGAGAGAGAGAGAGAGAAAGAGAGAAGAGAAGAAGAGGCAGAAAGAGGGAAGGAGAAGGAGAGAAGGAGAAACAGAGGAAGAGAGAGGGGAGGAGAGAGGGAGACACGAGAGAAGGAGAGAGCGAGAGGAAGAGAGAGGGAAGGAGAAGGAGAAACAGAGAGGAAGAGAGAGGGAAAGAGAAGGACAGGAAGGGAGATAGAGAAGAAGAAAAGGACAAACAGAGAGGTATAGAGAGAAGGTGAAGGAGAGACAGCAGTCAGGGAAGTCATACAGTACCATTTCATCAAGACAGAGTTAGACATTTTTAGGAAACTAATAAAATCATCAAAGTTTGAAGCTCATGCACAAGCCTGCAAATCGGAATACTCTGAAGACAATAACCAACCGGAAACGCTGCGAAGGGAGATGAGAAATAGGGCGATTGACTAAATAATAGAATTGCAAAACGAGGGGTTAGCCCAACAGATATGAATAAAAAATGACTTTACCCCGATAAAAGAAGCGACAAAATAACAAAAAAACAACAAAACAAAAACCGAACCCCCAACAAAGCCCTTTTAGCTTCGTTTCTGACAGCACACTCAAACCACGGTGTGCTCGTCGTCGACTGAATCTAATATTCATGAGGTTGGGCGTTCACTGGGGGAGAGAAGAGCGATCCGAGAGGGACATGCTAACCCAGATCCCCGTCGCTCAGTGAAGAGACACACGGCGAAGAGGGACATCAAGCCCAAAGTCAAATGAGGTTGACGTTGATTGGCAAAGATCATAAATAGAATACCGAATGAGCAAAAACGGTGTGGCAGTTTGAAACAAACAAACACAGACTCAATGTTGATTATCGTTTACAGTTGAAGGAAGCCATTTTGATGCCTTTTACTTTTTAACCGCTATGGAGGGGTTTCGATTTAATCCACTTCAGAGTGAATGTATAATTATTCCGCAAACATCCCACACATTTTGTAAGTAGAGAGTGAGAGTTGGAGTTTAGTTTCGAGACAGAGTTGACGAAAAAGTAGACAAGCATTTATATAATGCTTCTCTTTTCACAAAATCAACTCGAAAGTACTCAAACTACAATTTATGCCTCAAATTCACCCACCCTGATTATATAACACTTAATCCAATCATAATCCATCTTCAACCAAAATTGTGATTTAATCAAACCCCTAGGCTAGAATAAATTAGACTTTCTTGAACAAGACAAGTGTTCTACAAAACAAATGGCTTTGGTAAATCCGGTTATTTTTCAGAAAGATCATCTCAAGGATGGACCTGAACACCTAAGAAACAATACCACCACCGTGGGACGGTGTAAACCCTATCCGTCTTCTGGTGTCCGGTGTCCTATGTATGCAATGCATCTGTAAGGCCAGTTGAACGATTGAATTGGTTATCAGCTTGTCGCCCGTCCAGGGACCAGGGACGAAAAATGGAGCCTGAACTTTGAACACACCAGGGTGAGCTTTTTAAAATGGAATCCTTTCTGTGGAAAAAAAAGTGGCCAAAAGCCTCTCGAATCAAAGCAGCTCTGATCTGAAAGGCCTTCTGCTCAGATGGGGAATGGTGTAGGTCATGTTGTGGTCAAAGTCTATTCACTCCCTTTGTAGTTTTATTTTATTTTTTCCTGTATTTCCCCTTCTCTGGCCCTCTCTCCATCTCGCACACACACACACACACACACACACACACACACACACACACACACACACACACACACACACACACACACACACACACACCCCAAAAAACCAGTGTGTGCCCAGAACAGCGCCCGCTGTCGTGGCCCCCCCGCTGGGCGCGTCTCATCCGAGCTGGCGAGCGAACGCCGCCGCCGCCGCTGCTAATCCCGTTAGGTGACTTTCACACTCGCCCGATAAGCAGCGGAGAAAAACCTTGTAAAGGAACCGGGGCTGACAAAGAGCTACTTCCCCCCTTCCCTCCCACCCGACCCCCCCCCGGCGTTGGCATCGGCGTGCGGCGGAGAACCCGGGACGCTTCCCATTCATCCCTCGATAGAAATAAAAAAAGGCGCGCCAAATTTGTACGAGATTTGCGGCGAGCGCTTCCGACTTAAGAGCGTCGCATGGCGTCACCTGCAGCGGCAGGACAAAGGAGGCGGGGGACAAAGGGAGGCGGGGCTATTAGGGTCCTCCGGGGACAAAGGCTCCGTACAGTTTGGGGACAAGCGGCGCGTCTGTCTTTTGTGCGTGTTTATCCACAATAAGGGAGAGGAGAGGTAGGGGCGCAGAGGGGGGGCAGTGGGGGCTCCTAATCGCTGATGTACTGCGAAGGATTTGGGGCGATGACAAGGTTGTTGTTGCATTGTGCGCCACAAAGCGGTCTCAGCGATGGACTATGGCCATTATGCAAACGGCGCATGTCTTGTGAACGTCGTCGGTGGATAACGGGGCTTATATCACCGGGATTAAGGTGTTATTTGAGGTGACTGCCGAGTGCGTGGTGTCGCGTGGACACAGATTCCGATGCAGTGAGAGTCACAATAGTGTCCCCCAAACCATTCCTTCACCCACATGGGGCTTCTGTCTTTCCTGTCTTTCGGTATCGCGCACACACACACACACACACACACACACACACACACACACACAGACTTGCACATTGCACGCACACACACACAAATGCACACACACACACACACACACACACACACACAAACTTGCACATTGCACGCACACACACACACAAATGCACACACCCACACACACACACACACAAGCTAACCACGCCCCCCATGCTACTCATCTCCCCTCCCAGCTGCAGTATGCCCATCTCCAGAGCTGAGGGCAGAGCAGTGTCTCGCTATCCATACCCCCCCCCACACACACACACACACACTCCCATCTCCCCCGGTGGGACCATATCTCTCTCTATCACAACCCCCTCATTAGCATAACATGAATGGTCGGCTTCCCTCTCCCCCCCCCCCCCCCCTTCTCTCTCTCCTTTATATTCTCTCTATCCGTCTCCCCCTTCTCTCTCTCTCCCTCTCCCTCTCTCTCTCTCTCTCTATATCTGTAGGCTCCCGGCATGCAGCCAACTGCACTTCCTGTTTGCCGTTTCCCCCCCCCCCCCCCCCCCCACCGTGAGGTATGGTGCTTTTCTGACGGCGAGATGGCGAGTTAGTATGCAGAGAGGGAGAGAGTGAGTCCCACCTTGTGATTCTGGGTAGATTAAGCAGTAGTATCACACACACACACACACACACACACACACACACACACACACCATGACAACCTGAGGTGGATATATAAGTGGAGTGTAATTTAATCTGTGCATGAGAGGGTTTCCAAGCTGTGATAAGAAGTTCCTTAAGAGAGGGTCAAGAGAGCCACTCGGCTCTTCCTCCTCTCACGGTTCTACAAAAAAAAAAACGTTTTTCAATATTCGCATTATGATGGAGAGAGAGACAGAAAGAGAGAGAGAAAGAGAAAGATACAGACAGAGAGAGAGAGAGAGAGAGAGAGAGAGAGAGAGAGAGAGAGAGAGAGAGAGAGAGAGAGAGAGAGAGAGAGAGAGATGATCCTCATGTGAAACCTCAGAATCCATAACGAATGTACACAGCAGCTGGAGGTTTGGTGGCCAAAGATGTTCCATGCCCAGCCACAAGGTACTGGGCTTTAGCGCTAATGTCTGCCGCTTAGCCTGCAGGCATCCCTGAGCGAGATGCCCTAACACCTTAACCCTTTAAACCACAAGAGTCTGCTAAATGGTTGCTGCATACGCAAGCAGGTTGAGCTATACGTTCGACTGGCATGAAGAGGTTTGTTCCAAAAGTGTTCAAGAGACGGGTAGTCCTGTTCAAACATATCGCTGTCTATCCTACACTTCACATTTAGGGATATGTGTCATACTCATATGTAATGTATTTGATGTAATAATTTCATTCTAGATGAGAAATTTGCGATAAATTGGTTTATGCCGCAGATATTACAAAGCAGATCATGGTAGATTGGGTTGTACTGCGCTCACAATGCTGTTTAAAATCAAACGATAGCGTGTGCTTTTGCATTCGCATGGTTCCTGTGTGCGTTTGTATGCGTGTGTGTGTGTGTGTGTGCGCTGCACCCAAGAGACCCTGTGCGATAGATAGGCCACAGGGCGCACATACAGCGTCCACCACATGACAGGCACGGCGGTTTGCCTTAGTGTCAGCCCGGCGCATTTCTCATCACGACAGGAAAGCACGCCTTGCAGTGCAACCTGCACGCCTAACCATACCCAGGCGCACACACCGACACACACACAAAGAGAGGCTGCTTCCTGGAGAAAGGCTATACCAGGTATGTGTGTGTGTGTGTGTGTGTGTGTGTGTGTGTGTGTGTGTGTGTGTGTGTGTGTGTGTGTGTGTGTGTGTGTGTGTGTGTGTGTGAGTTAGTGAGTGAAGGAATGACTGAGAGTAAGAGATATAGCGAGCGTGAGAGAAAGAGACTTTTGTGTAGTGTGTAAGGTGTGCGAGTGTGTGTGTGTCTAATGATAAAGTGGTACCTTGGAGAGGTTGTGTTTGCGAGAGAGAGAGAGAGAGAGAGAGAGAGAGAGAGAGAGAGAGAGAGAGAGAGAGAGAGAGAGAGAGAGAGAGAGAGAGAGAGAGAGAGAGAATGGGGAGGGGAGGAAGAGGAGAGAGTGAGCAAGTGAGGGCACACAAAGACCGTCCTGAATAGGCATTGACTGTGCTGCTCGGAACAGAGATAGCGGGTCAGACATCCATCTGTTGTCACACACACACACAAACACACACACACAATTACCTGGCAGGGAGCCATTTGATTGTGGCTTTCAATGTCGGTGGCATTGTGTTCGGGCGTGTGTGTGTGTGTGTGTGTGTGTGTGTGTGTGTGTGTGTGTGTGTGTGTGTGTGTGTGTGTGTGTGTGTGTGTGTGTGTGTGTGTGTGTGTGTGTGTGTGTGTGTGTGTGTTGAGAGGGACATCTTTGGTAGCCTGCCGTTAGCCTGCCTGCAGATTCCCATCTGAAAAGTGTGCCAATTAGGCACACACAAACACACACACACACACACGCACACACACACAAATGGACACACACAAAAACACACACTCTACCCCCACATCTGGTGTGAAAATAATTAACCAAGATTAGATAAAAAAAGGGATGTGGAAAATGAGGACTGGCATAGACTTCATTTCTCGCTCATTCTCTCAAGAACAAGTTGAATATATGACTATTAGCATAAATAATGATGACACTGATTATTAGTGCTGTATAAAATTATCTGTTGAAAAGTGCATATCACGCGAGGCTATGCGAGTTGGACTAAATTTGTATCTTCAGTTGTCGATTAAGTTCATAAGGGCTTAGGTCTTTGACGATTAAACTTAAAAAGGAAATAAAAGAGAAACAGAGGGAGGCAGAAAGAGTTAGACCGAAATACAGGAAGAGAAAAACCATCAACCCTCATCGATAGCAATGGATGCTATTCGCTCACTTTGAGACAAACGGGGACAACGGAATAAAGATCTGCTCTATAATTAGTGACGAGAGAGAGAGAGAGAGAGAGAGAGAGAGAGAGAGAGAGAGAGAGAGAGAGAGAGAGAGAGAGGGGAGAGAGCGGGGGGGGAGAGAGAGAGAGAGAGATAGATAGAGAGAGAGAGAGAGAGAGAGAGAGAGAGAGAGAGAGAGAGAGAGAGAGTGCGGGGGAGAGAGAGAGAGCTGGGGAGAGAGAGAGGGAGAGTGGGGGAGAGAGAGAGCGAGAGAGAGAGACAGAGAGAGAGAGACAGAGTGAAAGAGAGAGCGGGGGAGAGAGAGAGCGAGAGAGAGCGAGAGAGAGCGAGAGAGAGCGAGAGCGCGAGCACGCGCGCGAGAGGGAGAGAGGTAAGAGTCAGAAGAACGCTATTATATAGAGACCTTCTCCCTGTTTCCAAGTGTGTGTGTTTGTGTATTCGTGTCACGCCGTCTCCGACACACTCCAGTTCACGCATCATCAACACGAGGCAGACGGACTCACACCCGAGCTTAAAATAGAAACGCACATACACACTCTCTTTTTCTCTCTGTTTCTCTTTCAACAAAAACAGTTGCGGGTGCAATATAGATACAGGAGGCCTTTAATTAATTAACTCTCAATTAAATGAGCGTTCCATTCAATGCTTCCCCTATAGCCTGACAAGACGCAATTACACCTGATTAAAGATCTAACATGAAGACGAATGCAGTGTTTGTTAAAGGCCCTTCAAAGCGAACAACAGCAACGCCGAAGAGCCGTTGAGCAATACCAAACTACAGACTCCTCCCTCCAAACCCACCACGTTTTCACCATACATTTATTTTTTAAAGGTCTTGTTTTCAAACCACCTCATGGAGGGAAAGGTCAAAAATCCAACTAGTGCGTCACGTTCTTCTCTGTTCTATGTGTTGCCCTCATTTATTCCCAGGTCTGAATCATACGCTCCAAGGAGACCGTCAAACTAAGAGGCTAAGCTGACCGAGCGAAGGGAGCTTTTCATCAAGTCCGTATCATCTACATAAAACGGGTAATGACAGAGGACGGTGGATTTAATGAAACTCGGGGGGCGGCTGCGGCCACCGGAGGAAAAAGGGGGTGTCAAATGGAGAGACACAGATTCCTTTCTGGCCCACGCCTCATTTACATGTGTGCGTGTGTATTGCTTTAAGTGTCAGGATATGTTTTTTTACAACTCCATTTTCCGTGTGTGTGTCCGTGTGTGTGTGTGTGTGTTAGGGATGGGCAAAATGATTCTTTTCCGGGAACTAGTTCTTTCAGTTCAGTTCACTATAACGATTCGTTTATTTGATTTGTTCGTTTTGATTCGTTCGTTACGTCAGATTACATCTTAAAAAAAATTAAAAATAAAAAAACTTTTTTTTATAATTTTTTTTTTGTATATGTCGTGGGTCTGGATAGGACCGTCAAGTCCGCAGTCCGCCGTTTGGAGATGCCTGCTATATAGTATGTCGAACGTCCCACCAATATTTATACCACTTGCTTACTCTCTATATTTCATTCATGGTTTTACATTTATAATTTTATTTTACTTTACATTTAATTCTTCATTGTTCAGGCATTACAGAACTTGCATGGTCATAAATAAAAAATACGAACTGCAGTTTAATTTCTTTGTTTGTTCTTAAATTGACGTAGAATGGAGCAAAGACTCCTGGGATTGGGAAATGTGTTTATCCAATAAACAGATGGAGGTCAAGTCTATTTTCGAAAAAATGTAGGGGGATATATGAGTCGAATGGTATGACCCAAGATACGTCAGAGAGAGAAAGCGCGCATATTCGACGGTACCGCCTTGTCATTGGTTTACCCAGGTGCCATTCCAACACCATTGTTACCTCTCATTGGCTGAATCTTTGAGGAAGTTGTAGACTCAATCAATATGAGTCGCGGGGAGACGGAGCTCTGTTCGTTTGTATATTTTATTTACGTGACCATATGTTTGGTTGATGTTAAAAAAAAAGAATCAAAGAACCAGTTCTTCTTGTTTTGGGGAACCAGTTCTTGTCGTTCACGTTCGGGATTCGTTCTTTGTAACGAATCAGTCGCGACCGACACATCCCTAGTGTGTGTGTGTGTCTGTGTGTGTGTGTGTGTGTGTGTGTGTGTGTGTGTGTGTGTGTCTGTGTGTGTGTGTGTGTGTGTGTGTGTGTGTGTGTGTGTGTGTGTGTGTGTGTGTGTGTGTGTGTGTACACACACACACACATGTATGCCTGTGTGGACTGCTTTGAGTGTTTTCCACTCCAATTACAGCTGTGTGTGTGGTGGTCATTGCCGACTTGCATGCACGCACGCGCGTGTGTGTGTACATGTGTGTGTGTGTGCGTCCGTCCGTCCGTGCGCGTGTGTGTCCATGTGTGTGTGTGTGTGTGCCCGTGACAGGCCTTACAGGAACCACGGTGGCGTAACTTAACTGCAGACTACAAGGTCACCACTCTGTTATTTGGACTCCACAGACGCTGGTTTAAGGAGAAAATAACACGGCCTCGTTCTTCCTCTGCATTCCATGCTACCGGGTTAGCACACTGCGCCGCTGTAGCCCTGTGATGTATTTAACAGCTCAAACACACAGCATTTAATGGCATGACACAGCAGCCGCACGCACACACGTACACACAAGACACCCACACACTCAAAAGTTGCAGTCCGACGGCTAAGAAATGAAAGTGATTTCTCATCCTCTCCAGCTGTGCCCAGCTCAAGGGCTTCGAGATTTGTTTCTACAGTAATTTTAATGTTTTGTCTGTGCCACGTTCGGTATAAAGTAGCACATTAGAATCGCGTGAATATGCATGAGGCAATTTGCTCGACAAAAGCAATTTGCAAAACGAACTGACTCCCGAAGACAGTCTGAACGGAAAGAGTGTGTACGTTCCTCCGTGACTCTCAGTGGCAGAAGAAGACGACTTCTCTCCCATGAGATAATGACACATCCGCAGAACTCGATGACGGGGGGGAGGGACTTGCTGTAATCACTTGTTAACCGATTGGGTAAAAATCCTGTCTGTCAATGAAAAAATGCCGGCTAGTTCCTTCCCAAATTCACAGAGGGACAGAAAGGCTTTAAACGACACATTGTAGCAGAGGTTGCCAAGACTAATGGAATAAAATATTCGACATACGAAAATATTGCATGTCATTTAATTTTTATATAAAATATTGCATAAAATGTCTTTGAGTAGTTTACCTTTTACCACTGAACAATTAACTATTATATTTATTTATAGATATCCTTCCGCAACGGACACTCAGATCAGAGTATCTCATCCAGCACAAATCGGATTACTGGGTGACGGATAAGGTGTCGTGACCTCTTGTTACCTGATTGGTTTATTCTCCCGTCCGTCATAGATGTGGAAGAAGACCTCGAGCTCCTCCCCCAGGTTGGCGCCCATTAAGCTCTTCATGTTGACAAAGAGGTGGTGGGTGCTGGCCGGCACGGGGGTGTCCTTCTTACGATGACGGTGCTCCATCTGGAGGGGGGGGGGGGGGGGGGGGGGGGGGGGGGGGGTTGAGAGGAGGGGGAGGGGTGGGGGGAAAGATGAAGGGGGAGGAGGAGTAGAGGAGGAGAGGACAAGGTATATGTAGGAGGAGGAGGAGGAGGAGGAGGAGGAGGAGGAGGAGGAGGAGGAGGAGGAGGAGGAGGAGGAGGAGGGTGGGAGAAGAGGGTGGAGAGGGATGGAAGAGGAGAGGGATGGAGAGGAAGGGGAGAGGAGACGAAGGAGAAGGGAAGAGAAATTCAAAAAGTAAGCATAGCGACTTCCATCTAAATACATGAATTATAAACAAAAAAGACCAAAAAGCAAAGAATAACTTAAACCTAGGCTCAATCACATGATAATACACGCAATGGTGAATTAAAATGTTATTATCAAGGGCAGGTATTTATTCAAAGGCTAGATTTAAAGACTGCAGCTTCAGCCCTAAAACACATGTGAATTGTTTTCATGACCATAAGCTTTGAAAAAACAAAAGTATAAGAAAAAACAATCAAGGGAGTGAAAGTGCAGCTGGTGCACCTCCACGGCGGGCCTACGGTCCTCTGACACACGGCGGTAACCTAAGGGCTGTTTACCGGCGGCCGAGCAGCGGGTCTGCTGATGATATGCCGCCGCACCCGTATCCATGACACACAGGGATTATTCAAATCTGCTGTCAACATTCACAAAAGACAAGTACTGCTGGCAGAATTAAGCACAGCGGTGGGGTACACACACACACACACGCACACACACACGCACGCACACACACACACACTCACCCACACACCAGATGGCTAGTGGCACGGCTGCCAGATCTCACCCTGCATTAAGCAGAAGGAAGGAAGGAGAAGGGAAGTGTGTGTGTGTGTGTGTGTGTGTGTGTGTGTGTGTGTGTGTGTGTGTGTGTGTGTGTGTGTGTGTGTGTGTGTGTGTGTGTGTGTGTGTGTGTGTGTGTGTTCGCGCGCGCGTGTGGGGGTGTGTGTGTGTGCGCGTGTGTGTGGGGGTGTGTGTGTGTAAATAGACGACCTATGTAAAAAAGACGCACATTACCACACCACAAACCACATGCCTGGAATGACAGCCCCCTCCCCCCTCCCCCCCCCACACACACACACACACACACACACACACACACTTCTTAGGCCATAACACACACACAGACGCACACACACACACAGGGGTGCTGCCCACATGTATGTCGGGACTGCAGCACATGGGTGTATTGTAATAGGTTTTTCTGTAAGGGTGACGGTTGCTGACTCCCGCCCAGAGTCACTGGTGCGCTGATCAAAGGCGCACTGCAGGTAGCTTTATAGATAGAGATGGAACAGGCAGTCCTCCCCGATGGAGGAGCGAGAGGAAGGAGGGCAGTGGACTGGAAGGGGCAGGAGATGTCTGCGTTCAGACTTCTGGAGATATCCTGCATCCAACGACGGCTTGGAGCAGGCAGGGTATATTTACTATATTTACAGTCGTCCGCTGCTTGGCGTTGCACTGTCTGGCTGCATTCGTTTAACAACATTTGTGTTTAATTGTGTTCCGACAAAGTGGTGTTACTAGACTGATAACAATTGTAAATAGCTATAGCGGTGTTACTAGACTGATAACAATTGTACATTTTTGTAGTGGTGTTAGCAGTCTAAAATCTAGTATCGTTTAATGCTGTGCTTTGGTTTACTGGATTCAATCATTGTTGCCTGTAAATGGCCCTGTGTCAGGTAGGGTCAGTTAGCCTTTTGTTTTATTCCGCCATATTATTGAATGGCCAAGCTTTATGAAAGCTAGGGCTCCAAGCACATAGGGTTGTGGTGAATTATCTGATTACCAGTGCAGTGTTTAGAGTACGTATTCTTAACACAGTATAGAATACAGTTTAGGAAGGTCCCTGCACCCATCGTCCCTGATTGATGTGTTACCTGTTCTTTTTTCTGTTTAACCATCAGTGGTAACTCATTTCTATATCTAGGCCATCACCATCAGAGTCATTGCACTACCAATTAACTAGGGTGCGGTTAACTCAGCATGTCTGGAGCCAATGGAGCAATCAGCGACTCTCCCCCAAGTCCCCCTCTTCTGAGGCGATGGATTCATCATACGAAGACAAAGGAGTCCATCACAAGACTGTTTTGTAGGCGACCGAGTTGGAAGACAAGACTTTGTAAGGCCGAGCAGAGCTTCACTGCGTTGGCTCTTTTTTCCCTCATTTGATTTGGGCATACTTTCCATTCCTGTACGTTAGTCTTCTTGGGGATACTTTAGACCACATGCCCACTCACACCATCAATGTGACTTGCCTAATCGTATCAGCCCCCCCCCTGCCCGTTCTTCCCTACTGTCACAAGACCTGGATCACACCAGGTGATGTGATAAATTCTTTACCTCTTGTTACTTTATGGTAGCACAGGCTTTTTAATGAATTATATGTACTCAATTGATTCTTGCACTTTTTGAGACATAGATCTTCATGGTTGAATGCACTCGTTGTGAGACGCTTTCGAAAAAAAGCGTGAACTTAATAAATGTAATGGTTATTTAAACATATCTATATTTTTTTATACATCATTTATTCTGTGTCCGTATATTTATTTATTTCTTGCTAATATGCAGCAACAGAGTTCATTAAGATCCTTCAAAGACGTTTTCAACGATCCCCAAAGCTCTAATCACTGAACTAATTCACTCTGTAATTAACTACCGAGATTTAAGGTTCACATGCTCGTTATACAGAAGTTACATAATCATCCATCTTCGTCCCCACAGCGAACCGGAGACAGCACAAGGCACCGGGCACATGCTTTTCATGGCGGTGTGTTGCAGGAAATAAATTGGTGTGAAAAAAAATCAAAGAAAAAAAAGATCACACATGGTACATGGTGTGGTGTTTTAGCGTCGCAGCGGGACCGTCTCTCGGAGCGCCTTGGACTCACTAGGTGAAGAGGGTGACAGCTTTGAGGATAAGCCGCCAGCACCCATGGCAACTCACAGCCATGTATGCTGTGTTTGTGTGTGTGTGTGTGTGTGTTTGGCCCCATGTGTGTTGGCCCCACAACCGTTTGATGAGCGTGCACGGAGTAGTATTCTGTGCACGTCAGCGAAGTGGTGGGGTGCAGGGTGACCGCCTTACTGTTCTCTCTCTCTCTCTCTCTCTCTCTCTCTCTCTCTCTCTCTCTCTCTCTCTCTCTCTCTCTCTCTCTCTCTCTCTCTCTCTCTCTCTCTCTCTCTCTCTCTCTCTCTCTCTCTCTCTCTCTCTCTCTCTCTCTCCATCATCCCACCCCCCCCCCCCCCCCCCCCCAGGTCTTTCTCAAGCCCTTTCACTCTCTCTCTCCATCTCCCAGTGTCTCTCCCTCTTGGTCTTTCTCTCCCATGCTATTCAACTCAGATTTCTAATTCACATCCTAAGTCCCCCTTCTGATCCCCAGTTTAAGCCTGCAGAGGGAAACCTAAGTTATATAATATTTGAAGTGTGAGATTGAGTGTGTCTGTGTGCATGTGGGTGCGCACGTGTACATTATTCGTAGGATGGGAGTGTACTTTGCATGTGCAAAATCTCCCAAGCTGTTTCTCCTCTAGAGATACCGTAAGATAAGCATGTTCCACTATGCTCAGACTCGAGCAATCAATCACGCACTGCTCTGGGATCTGCACTCTGGCCTGCCCTTTTTCTCTGCTGCACCCGGATTGAGATGTGTGGAATATAACAACGCTAAATCCTAGCCAGGAGTCACTGGAGATTCACACAGAGCCACTTCTCAACTGTAGGGAACGTTATTTATCGGAATTTATCTCTAAGGCTGTTACACTCGGTTGAACGCGTGCCAGCTCAAACACCAAAGTAGGGATGTGCGCACTTCTATACAAGGGTTTTACACCGGTCGGAGCAATTTAATAAGCACGATAATAAGCACTTTTTAATGTGTGCTGGCATCTTGAGAACAAACATCAGAGATAAGTCGATCCGATTTGTTTTCTGCACTTCAATCCGTCGATTGATTGAATTAAATGAACACCTGTGCCCGCCTCGTTCCGTGGAAACACGACGATCTAAGTATTCCCCGTGAACACATTGCACCCACCCACGGGGCCCGGGATTGGAGCTGAAACACAAACACTCCTCGCAGTTTCTGAGAGTCGCATGAATCCTGTTTTTGTCCCTTTACACATTCTCTTCGTTAATGAGATGAAACAAATAGAACCATAAAAATCCCAGCCGCATGTTCCCCCTTTCTTCCAATTAGCCGAGCACAGAGCGGCTACTGTGGGAACACTGGCAGCAGTAAAGTCTGCAGGTCCCCCCAAAACGCACACACAAAGAGAAAGTGTGTGAAGGTGATCTTCATTCTGGTACAATTAGGCCAATAACACGCCAGACAAAGTTTGGCTGGTGTCTGTAGAGAAAGAAACACATTGTCCCCAGCGAGAAATAACAATGTGATTTTAGTGCCGGGTTGGAGATAGTGTGTTGGGGGGAAGGTGTATGTGTGTGTGTGTATGTGTATGTGTATGTGTGTGTGTGTGTGTGTGTGTGTGTGTGTGTGTGTGTGTGTGGTAATTGCCATTTCCTCTGCCTGTCTCCCATTAATAGAGGACTTGTGGTGTTTTGGTGGGTGCTTAATAGAGGAACATTAGAGCTTTTATTAGGGCCCAACTGCCTTTGTTTTGACTACCAGAGCCACCTAAGACGGAACGACAACACAACAGACTGATTAAGAAGTTCATGTTCCCACTGCAACTGGAAGGCCTGACGTGTGTCTATGTGTGTGTGTGTGTGAGTCTGTGTGTGTGTGTGTGTGTGTGTGTGTGTGTGTGTGTGTGTGTGTGTGTGTGTGTGTGTGTGTGTGTGTGTGTGTGTGTGTGTGTCTGTGTGTCTGTGTGTCTGTGTGTGTGTATGTGTCGGTGTCTGTGTCAGCGTGCGTGCACGCTCGCACGTGCGTTCACTCCGCCATCGTCAACGCCGCCCCAGTGCAGAAAACCTGGGTTGCCACGGTAACAGCAAATGGAGCACTGGGAAACTGGGAGAAGTGGTGTCGGTGGTGGGGGTGGTGGGGGGTGGGGGGGGGTGAGGGATATGGGGGAGGGGGTCTGGGGGAAAATCCAGTGTTTTCCCCTCATGAGAAAAAAGCCCACCGGCTCAAAGTATTGCATTTTCTAATAAACAGGATGTACGACGTCTTACCGTCAGCAAACGGTGAAGGGTTTACACTGTAAACCCTTCACCGTTTTTACTGTAAACTTTACAGTAAACAACTGTAAACCCTTCAGTGCACCATGCTCCTTCTGTTGACCGAATATTATTACGCAAAGCGATGTTTCACCATCTCTCCGTTTTATTTATTTTTCTCAGATGATTTAGCCATGTTACGAATGTGATAGACAGATCATTAGCACACATGTCAGATGCTTGAGAAAACGTAGTTTCCCCAAACGTTGCCGTCGGTTTGACAGGACAGAGTGCATCATGCGCACCATCTCTGTCCCTCTACGTGTCTGTGACACTGTGGTCAGGGCAGGGCTATAATCTGTACCCCTGCACCAAGGTAACGCACGACTAGAAATGGTCTCCATGGAACTGACTAATACCTGGACTTGAATGAATGATTGCATCGCTAGAAAAACGTTCCTTGTGTGGAAATAGACAAAAAAGGTGACGCGACCATATTGGATCTAGTGTGCTGCATACGATTTTTACTTTGAGTGCCGCACTTCCACTCTCATCCACTGAAGTATATTATATTATAGTATGTTAAAGTACATCTAGTATATCTGATGCCACAATCCTATCCTCCTACAATATATAGTGTTACAAACAGACACACATCCGAGCTAACCACAGAAGATTGAGGCCCTTTCGCCGATGGTTAGTTAAATAACACACAGTCGAATCTTGTGCTTCCCGCAGCTCGTATGATGTCACAGGGAGTGGCGTGATGATGTCACAGGACGTGGCGCGGCGGTGACGATGTCACTCACCAGTCTGTAGAGCTCTGTGACGCTGATCTCGTCGGGGTCC
>NC_079430.1:17193973-17198973 GCF_026213295.1 Gadus chalcogrammus
CTGTGGTCGCTGTGCCTCTCTCACAGCCATCCATCCATCCATCCATCCATCCAACCATCCCCCATGTGTCTGTTTCTTCATGTCATGGCTGTGGTCGCTGTGCCTCTCTCACAGTCATCCATCCATCCATCCATCCATCCATCCCCCATGTGTCTGTTTCTTCATGTCGTGGCTGTGGTCGGTGTGCCTCTCTCACAGCCATCCATCCATCCCCCATGTGTCTGTTTCTTCATGTCGTGGCTGTGGTCGCTGTGCCTCTCTCACATCCATCCAACCATCGCCCATGTGTCTGTTTCTTCATGTCGTGGCTGTGGTCGCTGTGCCTCTCTCACAGTCATCCATCCATCCATCCATCCAACCATCGCCCATGTGTCTGTTTCTTCATGTCGTGGCTGTGGTCGCTGTGCCTCTCTCACAGTCATCCATTCATCACCCATGTGTCTGTTTCTTCATGTCGTGGCTGTGGTCGCTGTGCCTCTCTCACAGTCATCCATCCATCCATCCATCCAACCATCGCCCATGTGTCTGTTTCTTCATGTCGTGGCTGTGGTCGCTGTGCCTCTCTCACAGTCATCCATCCATCCATCCATCCAACCATCGCCCATGTGTCTGTTTCTTCATGTCATGGCTGTGGTCGCTGTGCCTCTCTCACAGCCATCCATCCATCCCTCCCTCCAGCGGGCAGTCCCCCCCCCTCCACTCACTCGTTGCCCCAGTCCAGCCGGGCCGTGATGTGCTGCTTGACGTCCCTCATGCGGTCGTTCGTCAGATGGCCGACCAGCACCTGCCGCCGCAGGTCCAGGATCTCGTTCATCACGTGCCACAGCCGGTGGAACAGGTCACCCTCGTTCTTCTGTCGGGGCGGGGGAGATAGGGGGAGAGAGAGGGAGGGGGGTAGAGAGAGAGAGGGGGAGAGAGGGAGAAAGAGAGAGAGAGTTGTTAGAGAAACAAGGGTTGAACACAATTGGGACACAATTATAAATCAGATGCATGGATAGAAAGAGACAGAGGGGGCAGAGAGTGAGAGAAATACATATATCACCAGAGAAAAAGAGGGTTTAAGAAACCGACCGGGGAACAAAGATGGAGACCAAAAGAGAGAAGGTGGAGGGAGTGAAAGACAACAGAAGATGAAGGCAAAGGGAGAAGAGCATGAGAGCAAGGGGGAGAGGGTTCAAGATGGCACTCCAAGTCGTCATTAAGAGAGAGAGAGAGAGAGAGAGAGAGAGAGAGAGAGAGAGAGAGAGAGAGAGAGAGAGAGAGAGAGAGAGAGAGAGAGAGAGAGAGAGAGAGAGAGAGAGAGAGAGCAAGCGAGCGATTGAGAGAGAGAGAGAAAGAGAGAGACAGAAAGAGAGAGACAGAAATTTAAAGCAAATGGATTTGTGGCAAATTAGCTCCAGCGTCCTGCTGCACTTCGCCTCGCAATCTAGGCACTTTGATCCGGGAGCATTCATCAGCTCAATTGAATCAGCGGCGGCAGATAGCTTAATGGGCGGGCAAACACAAGCCAGGGGCCTAATGAGTGTGTGCGCGGCAGCTGGGAGCTGACCCGTGGGGCCCCACGAACCCCACTCAGACGAGAGACACGCAGAGGACCTGGACCCCGACACACAGATCCACTTCACTAGCAGATAATACACGAGTCGCTCAGCATCGATCGTGTCTGCGGACGCGTGTGTGTGTGTGTGTCTGTTGGGTGGTTGGGGGTGTAAGGATGTGTGTGGGTGTGTGGGTGTTTGTGTGTAAGGATGTGTGGGTGGGGGTGTAAGGATGTGTGTGTGGGTGTGTAAGGATGTGTGTGTGTGTGTGTGTGTGTGTGTGTGTGTGTGTGTGTGTAAGGATGTGTGTGTGTGTGTGTGTGTGTGTGTGTGTGTGTGTGTGTGTGTGTGTGTGTGTGTGTGTGTGTGTGTGTGTGTGTAAGGATGTGTGTGTGTGTGTGTAAGTGTGTGTGTGTGTAAGGATGTGTGTGTGTGTGTAAGTGTGTGTGTGTGTAAGGATGTGTGTGTGTGTGTGTGTGTGGGTATGTAAGGATGTGTGTGTGTGTTTGCGTTTGTGCGTGCGTGCGTGCATGCGTGCCTGCGTGCGTGCGTGCGTGTGTCGGCTCACCACATTAAGCTTTTTTTGTGTGTCTGCATTCGTGCAAGTGTGTGTTCATCAGTGCACATGTGAGTTTGTGGCTTGGGAATGTAAGGACGTACGTGTGTATGTGTGTGTGTAAGGATGTGTGTGTGTGTACACCAGCGTGCGTGTGTTCGTGCACGTGTGCACGTGTGTGTGTGTGTGTGTGTGTGTGTGTGTGTGTGTGTGTGTGTGTGTGTGTGTGTGTGTGTGTGTGTGTGTGTGTGTGTGTGTGTGTGTGTGTGTGTGTGTGTGTACATGTGTGTCGGCTCACCACATAGAGCTGCTTCCACATCGCCCCCCAGTCTCTGAGGGTCGAGGTCATCTCGGTGATGACGGAGTCCTCCGTTGGGATGACCGTCTCAAACTGCCTGCAGGGTCGAACACACACGGAGCAGAGACCTGCGTTACTCATCTCTCTCGCCCGTGTGTCGCATAGTCATGGTGATGATGCGGGTTCATAGACGGTTGTTCAAGTGTGAAACACATGGAGTAGGTTCTCACGGCCGGGCTTTGGAAATGCATTGAGGAGACCAACAATTGGAACCGAGAAAACGGAGACGGAGAGCGAGAGATCGCTGTAAAATACATAAATATATGTAAAACATGTGTCAAAGACTAAAAAAAACACCTTTACAACGAAATCGGTTTTTTTTTATGTTTATACACCTGATGGAGACAATCTTAAATGAACGCATGCATGTAGACTGAAATTATGAAAAGTAATCGATGTATGCCTCGCACGTTTGCACACATTTGTGTGAATGCGCAAAAACATGTAGGATTGAACGTTGTGTGACAGCAGCCTTCACTAAAGGGCCCACACACATGCGGAACGGCAGGATCCAGGCTGTCACAACACGATGAACAGCACATCATGGACATGAAGCCCATTGTGTTGCAGGCACACGGGCAGAGACAGAGAGTACAAGTTTACAGGGAAGCAGAAAGAAAATACAGATGAATACGTCTATTCCCATAAAGGAGGTACAGTGTGGCAATAGAATGGAGACAAAACACGGCGCGCACACACACACACACAAAAAATACACACACACTCCACATACACAGAAAGAGTGACACATAGATAATATAAATAGACTGGGCAAACCCACACAAACACACTCACAGAGTGAACGTTGCTCACCCTTTGTTCTTGATGTGGGCGCTCTTCAAGTGGATGTAGCTGCATGGGAAGATCCCCTTCAGAGGGAGAAGAAGAAGCCACACAGCGCTAATCAATAGCCTTCCCTCCCTGCGCTATCGGAAGCATTTAGCGCTAACAGCCCTTAGCAGCCACGATACCGGGAGAAGGCATGACGCTGCGTGATCAATACGCTGACCGTTTGTTACTTACAGTGCCGACTGGGGGAGGGAGAGAGAGAGAGAGAGCGAGAGAGCGAGAGAGAGAGAGAGAGAGAGAGAGAGAGAGAGAGAGAGAGAGAGAGAGAGAAAGAGAGAGAGAGAGAGAGAGAGAGAGAGAGAGAGAGAGAGAGAGAGGAGAGAGAGAGAGACAGAGCCAGAGCGAGAGAGAGAGAGAGAGAGAGAGAGAGAGAGAGCGAGAACTACACAATCGCCGGAAATATATTAAAGGGTCCCTTTTTTACCATCAGGTGTGAAGTTGGCTGTTCGGTTAAAAAAAGCCATTTAAAAAACACATCCTCTGGTGACATCACAAGTGGCAGCGTCCAATCCGTCATGAGATCGATAAAGAGATCAACTACCTGGTGAATTGAACCCCCTCGGAGACTGGGGTCCATCCATCCATCATGGACATGGATTGAACTTCACTCACCACAGTGAAGTTTATCGATTGCATTCGTATATACCTATATATATATACAGTCACACATTTTGGTGTACACATGCACACACCCAAACACATCTCTCACCTTGGTGTTGGGGTTCTTCAGGATGAATCCACGGTACCAGCCTGCAGTAACGAAAAGCACAGAAGACTCCTTCTTTAATGTCATGTCAGCGGCTAGGGTGTTCAACTGCCAACCTGGACGTAGGGTTAAATCCCCTACGTCCATAGCCTGCTCACAGACATCCTATGGAGAGGATCCCTGAATCCTCTACATGCTTCTCCATGGCATGCAGCTGAATTCACTGGAAAGCCATTGGATGAAAGCATCTTCGAAATGACTAATGACTAAATAAATTATGTTTTCCGTGCAACATCCGTTAACCTGGACCCAAGCGTATTTCCAACCACCCAGGCTCTTAGCATGAAAGACGTATACTCAAATTGAAATACACGAGTACGAGGAGGGGGTTTATCTGCAACCACACAGCTTAAAGCCGAAGCACGGGAGGAATATTCATCAGAAGGACTGAATATATTTCCGTTTACAAAAGGGGTAATAGGGTGGATGTCTTATGACATATTTGGTCCAGGGCCAGAGCTGGAGTAATTACCAACGATTATACTGTAAAGGAGATCATTTTTAAACCTCTGACCCGCGGTGAAATGGGTCTTTGGTCTTTTATTGTGTGTTATACATGAGTCATGGAGGGGGAGCTGAACCCGGTTCTTTGTTAGTGGTGGTGATGATCTACTACGTTCACCTATCAGCCAGCGATCCCGTGAGCTAATCCAAACTCATTTGCTTGGCTTACAACCAATTTAAGCAGCGGCATTTATCTCTTAAGTCTCGTGGCAGAAAGGCAGAGGAATTTTTATTGGGATGTAAACGGCGCAGATAATCATAATCTGTCATGGATTTATTTGATTTATTTCCAGTTTGCCAAAAGCGCGGGAGAAAGAGTTAAATATATTTGAATATTTTAAAACCTCTGGTCAGAAAAAAAACGTAGAGAATAGGAGAGCTTAATATGGCACATTCATTCCATAATATTAGGACAGTACGGACATACTG